>NW_025064823.1:0-98050 GCF_000687475.1 Ustilaginoidea virens
TAGAACTAATAGAAATATAGTATTAAAAACAGATATATAATTAATAATTATAAAAATAAAAGTATACAAAGAAACTATTATGGAATTTAAGCTATGTATTAAAGAGAATAAGTTACATAAATAAGCTAAATATGTCTTATAAGTGTATAAACTCTAAGAGAAATCTAATACTAAAGGAAGTGAATTGAAATATCTTAGTAACTTCAGGAAAAGAAATCAAAAGAGATTCTATGAATAGCGTGAGCGAAAATAGATCAGCCTAAAAAGTAGAACGGTATCAAACTGTTTAAATATTGGGGAACCTTCCTCAAAGGCTAAATATAATACATAAGCGATAGTGAAAAGTACCATGAGGGAACAAACAAAAATAGTAGTTTTATAAGCAGTTCGAGGGCGCAAGCTCTAGAACGTACCTTTTGCATAATGGGTCACCAAGTTAACATTAGATGCGAGCATGACGCGCAGTTAAACCGAACGTTAAAATAACGAAAAGTGTCTAAAGTTAGACCCGAAGCCAAGTGATTTTACTATAGTCAGGATTATAAAAGTCCGAACGGGTGATTGTAGCAAAAATCTCCGAAGAACTGTGGTAGGTGTAGTGAAAGACAACACTGACTTGGATAGCTGGTTTTCTGCGAAACCTATAATAGTAGGCAATTTAAGTGAATATCTTAGCAGGTACAGAATTTAATCTCAGACAAGGCGTTCTATACGTTTTATATTGTACAAATTGGGGGACCGTGAAGGTTCTATCAGTGAGTATGTAGACTCGGAATGGCAAAGATATATCTTAAATCATCAGACATAGAATGATAAGGTTGAAATACAGCCTTTTTGTAGAAGTGAACCTTCTGCTATAAACCATCAAATTGCGGGAACGCCCTAAAGCAATCATAACCAAGTAAGAGTAGTAATACATCTTATGGCTCAGGTAATGACTCGAGGTAAGGTAAAATCATGATTGATGATAATACAATGGGTAATCCGCAGCCAAGTGCCAAGAAGAATTGGTATGCAGTTCATAGACTAAATGTTGGTTGGCGCAAGCTTAAGATATAGTCAGGCCTCATTCGAAAGAATGCAATGGCAATCAAATAATTATTAACTATTTTGTGAAATTTCTATTTCTAACTAAAAAATACAACAATTTACGATATTTCTTTATTAAATAGAAATAAAATAACAATGAAAAAGATAACACCTATAAAAATATATAGTAATGCATTTATTAATAAGAATAAAATATTACTAGATAATAAAAATAAACCTGGTATTTATAAATGAATAAACAATATAAATGGTAATACTTATGTAGGTAGTGGTTTAAATTTAGCAAAGAGAGTAGGGGATTATTATAACAAAAATGAATTAGAAAGAAATCCTAGACCTATTCATGCTGCTTTATTAAAACATGGCCATGATAACTTTACGTTAGAAATATTAGAATATTGCAAACCAGATGAACTTATTAAAAGAGAACAATATTATCTGGATTTAGTAAAGCCTGAATATAATATATTGAAAAATGCTTATTCATTATTAGGTTTTAAACATAGTGATGAAACTATTGCTAGATTGAAATTAAGATCTATTTCAGAAGAACATAAAAAGATATTATCATCAGCACATTTAGGTAAAGAAGTTAGTCAAGAAGTTAGAGATAAATTATCTTTAGCTACTACTAACTTTAGAAAAAATAATCCTTTATCTCCTGAAGCTTTAGCAAATATTAAAGCTAAAACTACAGAGCGTGAAGGTAAATCAGTTAGACTTTTAAATATTCAAACTAATGAAACATTGAATTTTTCTACTTTAACCGAAGCTGGAGAATTTTTAGGTATTAAAAGACAAGCTGTTAGAAATGCAATTAACAGAGGAAGTATTGTTAAAGAACAATACCGTATCACAGAATTATAATTATTTTAAGTTTAAGAATTTAATTGTTAAACTAAGGTTTATTTGTAAACCTTTTGTCCAAATGGATAGTTTATGTCATACTATAAACTATTTAGGGAGAACATTTTGTTTATTTTATAGGCAAAATTGCGTGTATGTCAAAAGGGAAACAGCCCAGAACAAGAGTTAAGGTTCCTAAATTATTTGTTGAGTGAAATTAAGAAGGTTTTTATTAAAGTCGACAAGGAGATAGGCTTAGAAGCAGCCATAATTTAATGACCTGCTGGAGGACGTAGGATGTCCTCTATGTGGGTGAAACTATCAAATTCCGGGGACTCCCTAAAAATTTTGATACTAAGCCATATATGAAAATATATGAGTGGCTGAACTAATCACTCAGAGATAGTAATAAGTCAAAATATGATCGAAAGTGAAATGGGATATCGCGGATCTAAGTCAAATAAGAGTAATATTTTATTTGTAAAAGAGCAACGAGTAGACGGTAGTTGACACAGTAATGTGTTTAAGGTGTACTCTAATGGGTTCCGAAAGGAATTATCAAATCAGAGTCCTTTCTTAGGGAATACAAAATTTGCAAGATATTGCAGCAATTTAAGTATAAATTACCTATTACCTCCTTATGCTTTAACTGGTCTTGTGGACGCAGAAGGATGTTTTAGAATTTCTATTTTAAAGAATAAAAATTTTCAAGAAAATAGCGGGAATGTTCCTTTTAAAACTAGACTTTATTTTCAATTATCTTTACATAAAAAAGACGAAAATCTATTAAAATTATTAAAAGATAACTTAAAAGTAGGAAAAATTTATAAATCTCGCCCTGAGGTGTATGAATTTCAAGTGTCTTCAATAAAAGATATAAAATTGATAATAGAGTTTTTTGATAAATATCCTTTGATTAGCCAAAAATATGGAGACTACGAGCTTTTTAAACAAGCATATGAATTAATTATTAATAAACAACATTTAACTAATGATGGCTTATTAAAATTAATAGCTTTAAAATCATCTAGTAATTGAGGTCTTAATCAAACTTTAAAAGAAACATTTACTAATATTGTTCCTATTACTCGTGTACAGCCGGATAACAAAATACCTAGTGCTGAATGGTTACTAGGTTTTGTAAGCGGAGAAGGTAATTTTATGATTAGACTCTTTAACTCACCTACTAATAAATTAGGGTATCAAGTTGGACTAAGATTTCAGATAACTCAACATAATAAAGATAAGTTATTAATGGAAAACTTAATAAATTATTTTGGATGTGGATATTTGTCTGTTCGAAAGGATATTATAGATTTTCATGTTACTAAGTTTAGTGACATAATAGAAAAAATAATACCTTTTTTTAACAAATACCCTATATTAGGAGTTAAAAAAAAAGATTTTGAGGACTTCAAGTTAGTTGCTTCTATGATTAAAGATAAAAAGCATTTAACGGAGGAAGGTTTATCCAAAATTAAAGAGATAAAGTTAGCTAAATAAAATGACAAGCCAATATAATTGAAACCCACAAAAATTAAATTTTGTATTCCGATGATAAATCTGATCGCTATGCGTAATAGAGCGCTTGTTAAGTTATAAAAGCATCGAAAATTTAACGGATCTAAACAATATACCGAAACCTTGTCCATGAAATTTTTATAATAATATAGTTATTATAATTCAATGGGGTAGCAGAACGTTGAGCTAAATTACGAGTTTTGTTTTATAAAAAAAATGATAATGATTTAACTCAAGTGAGAATGGTGACATGAGTAACTAAAAGAAAATTTTCCGCCTTAAGCTTATGGTTATATTTAAGTAACGGCCTCTAAGTTTATAAGATCTAAAGATTAAAACGATGAGAAAACCTTTTTTACTAAAGACGACATTTTAGTGTAAAATGTACTGGAAAAATAGTAAATATATTTATAGTTATTAACTATAAATGAAGAATAACCGTACCTAAAATCTGAAACAAGTAAGCTAGTAGAGAATACGAAGGCGTAAATGAGCTAACAATCATAAAGCAGGGGTAGGCTCCCACATTGTGAATAAGAATCAAACTCCGGGGACACCCTAAAGCTCCTAATACCAAACTTAATTACGAAAGTATTAAGCGGACCAACTAATCACTGGTGTAAGGTAATAAGTTAGGTAGATTCTAGTAATAGAAATGGGTTATCGCGGATCTAAGTCAGTATGACATAAAAATCTTACTGTAAAAGAGCAACGAGTAGATGGTTCTTCAATATTTAAAAATATTGTAAGGTGTACTCTAGCCCCCAAGGAAACTTGGTATTTGGATAAGTAATCTAATAACAAAATTTCAATCTTTACTTAAAATAAGTAGAAATTAATTCGGCTAAGAATTTAAATAGCAATGTCTAGAAAGTATCACTCAAGGTGGTACAGCGTCCACACTTGCGTACATGTTTTTGTAGCGTGCGTATTGATCGGAATGAAAACGAGCTGAAAGAGCATTTGAATAAATAACTTGAGTAAGAGAACAGCGGAGGGCCTTTGAAATACAAAATGAAGGGCATAAATATCCAGGTATGGAAAGGTTAATAAATGGGCCAAACGTAAGAACCTGGTTACTATAGGTTATACCTATAGTAAACAATATATATATATATAGAAAAAATTAAAACTAAACTACAAATTACTTAATAATGCAAGATATTTTTCTTCATTAAATAATAATCTTAATCCTAATTACATATCAGGATTTATTGATGCAGAAGGATGTTTTCACATATCTTTGATAAAAAATTCCAAATTAAAATTAGGTCTAAGTGTAAGAGCAATTTTCCAGATTTCTTTACATAGAAAAGATAAAGCTCTTTTAGAAAGAATAAGAGACTTCTTTGATGTAGGTAGAGTAGCCATACGAAGCGATGGTGCAGTACTTTATGAAGTTTCTTCCATTAAAGACGTACAAGTAATAATAAAACATTTAGAAACTTATCCTTTAATTAGAGATAAATGAGGAGATCTTCAGCTGTTTAAACAAGTTGCTGATTTAATGATAAATAAAGAACATTGAACTTCGGAAGGATTAGCCAAAATTGTAAATATTAAAGCTTCTATGAATTTTGGTATTATACCTAAATCAATTATATCTTTATTTCCTAGAATTAATCCCGTAAATAGACCTAGAAAATCAGACATGGTGATCTATCATCCTTACTGGGTGGTTGGATATACAGAAGGTGAAGGAATGTTCTTTGTAAATTTATATAAAAGAAAAGATACTGTGTTAGGTGAAGGAGTAAAATTAGTATTCAAAATAACACAAGACAGAAGAAATCTTGTATTATTAGAAAATTTAACCAATGTATTTACAGTAGGAAAAGTTTATATGCAATCCCCTACTGTAAAAGTTATGGATTTTATAATAACAGGATTGGCTGATATTACAAAATATATTATACCTTTTTTCCATGACTATCCCTTAGAGGGAGCAAAGAAAGACGATTTTAACGATTTTGTTTTAGTAGCAGAATTAATGAAATCAAAAGTTCATCTTAAAGGTTTAGAAGAAATTCGTTCTATAAAATCAAGAATGAATTCCAATCGTTATTAAAAAATATATACTAAAAACCGTTATTAAACTATCCAAATTAAGGTAAACTATATTAGCCTAGTCCTTATGCATTAAGGATAAAATATATAGAGCGAAAGGAACTCGGCAAATTGACTACCGTAACTTCGGAATAAGGAGGGCTCATTATTCTTGATTAATATCAAGTAAAGAGGAAGAAGCATGAAATAATGTTGTACGACTGTTTAATTAAAACACAGCACTCTGCTGAAAGATGTAAATCTAAGTATAGAGTGTGATATCTGCCCGGTGCCGGCTGGTTAACAGAGATAATTGAATATACTACTATTTGATGTCGACGGAAACCCCGGTTAATGGCGGCCTTAACGTGAGGGTTCGTAAATGGGTCCTATTTAAATTCAGCTAATTGCTGGAACGGGCGTAATAGTAATGTTAAAAGAAACTTATTAACAAAAATAAGTAGTAGAAAATTACATACCAGCTCCAATCAGCAGGAAAGATTAAATAAATTAATTCAGGATGAGAATTACAAATTTTGATTAGGAGGATTTATTGAAGGAGAAGGTTCTTTAGTAGTATCTTTAGTTAAAAATACTAAAGTTCTACATGGTTTAGCTTTACAACCGGAATTTAATGTTGTTCAACATGAAAGTGGGATAGCTATACTACATTCTTTTAAATCTCTTTTTGAAGATAAAGGTTCTGTTCATAAAAAATCAGGATCTGAGGATGTATGAGTTTATTCATTAAAAGGGACTCAAAACTTGAAAAATTCCGTTTTACCCTTTTTTGAAAAGTATGTAATAACATATTCTAGTAAATATAAAGGAGAAGTATTTGATAAGTTTTCTATTATTATTAATAAATTATACGATAATAGAAACAAAACTTTTAGTAAATATGAAATAATTCATTTAATAGAATTAGTTTATTCTTATAATCCGGATACAAAAGGTAAATCAAGAAAAAGAACACTACAAGAAACTATAGATATAGTTAATTTAAAACATGAATAGTAAAAATTTGGAGTAATATAAACTTAATTATTTAAAATCTTCAGAGGCCATACGCTGAACAATTTACCTATTTTATATTATTAAAATGGAAATTTTTCTACATCCTTCTGTGAAATAAACAATTATTTTTTTCAGAATAGAATAATACTTATATACAAAGTTGTAAATTGATGATATGGTCCAACCGGTTTTAAAGAAAAGAAATTTTCATATCGGATGCCTAAGGTAGCGAAATGCCTTGGCCGTTAAATGCGGTCTTGCATGAATGGTGTAACGATACAACAGCTGTCTCTATGATTGACTCAGTGAAATTGGAATAGCAGTGCAGATACTGCTTACCTCTAGTTAGACGAGAAGACCCTATGCAGCTTTACTGTCACTAATTATAGATTATGTTAGACAATTTTCAGATTATAAGGTAGTTGGTATATGACAATGAGAAACCTTTATTTTTCTTTCATATGAATGAATTGGTTTAGGAGTATAAGTAGATTCTAGTTTATTTGGCTTTACTGAGTCAATTTATTAAGCTATAGTCTATCTTTATACTAGTAGATCAGCCTAATTCAATTTACTATATTTATTATAGTAGGTACCCTTTGGTAAGGAACTATCGCTAGGGGACAGTTTATGTGGGGCACAGACCCTGTAAAGAGTAAACAGGAGTGTCTAAAAATTTCAGGCGCAAGCTCTATTTTGTTTGCAATTTTGAATAGAAAGTTTCTATTCTTAATCTTATACAATTGATTATATTTGCATTTATTGTAAATATGATTAAAATTAGGTAGGATTTTCACTATATAGAAATTAGAGATAATAAGGATATTATGTAGCAATTCTAATATCTTTTAGCTATTATTATAATAGTTATGTTTACAATATCTAAAAAGCTCAACGGCTTAATCCTGCCTTACTGTTTGATTATCTACAAATCTTACAGTTGCGTAAGCAGGGCATAGGATCACAAGATGCAACAAGGAAAGATCTTGGATTATTGGAAAAGCTACGCTAGGGATGTTTGTCCTTTAATATTTTAAAGTTTAAAATAATTAATATAAATTGGGTTAATTTCAAGAATTACTTAGAATAGTAAACTTGAAGCGAAGTTTATCTTAGCATAAATTTAAGATAAAAACGTTCAACGACTATAAGGTGAGTGTTATGCAATTCACGATAATCCTTTTAATACTACCCAACATTTTTATTATACATATTAAAAAAAAAAATAAAAAAATTTTTTGTAGGCTCCGCCTACTAATAATAAAATTATGAAAATATTCACTAACAATTTAAATAATAACTCTAAAACTGTTACTTTAAAAAATAAAGTAGGAGATATAGGAAAAACGAGATATTTTCCTTCTTTCTCTAAAGAATGAAAAAATATTGTTTATTCTTATAATAAAAATAATTTAAAAAATATACCCTTGAATAATGTAAATGTAAATAAGATAATTCAAAGTTATTTTAATTTATATTTTCAGGATCGTAAATACATAGGTTCTAAGAAATATATATTATTAAAAAGAAGACGTAAATTTTTAAGAAGAATATATGTAAGTAATGCTGAAATTAAACATACAAATAATAAGGCAATTATTACATTATTTACAGTAAATAGAGAAAAAAAATTATTAAAGAAGAAATATTTAAAAATCAATAAAAAAATAAGTAAAAACTTAATAAAACGTTACTTTTTATTCTATAAAATTAATATTAATAAAATATACGAAATATTAAGTAAGGATAAAAACGAATATGTTTTCATATCAGATAAGATATCTAAAAGAAAATTCTTACAATATAAATTTATTTACTTAAATCAATTTATAACTCTTAAGAACCTTTATATTAAAAAAATATGAAGTGTCCTAATTACTAGATATTGAAAAACATATTTAAGATTAGCAAGAAAATACGATTTAGTGTATTCTCTTAATCAATATAAATTTAACAATCAAATATTATTACCTAAATTAAGTAATATATTAAATAAAATAATAGGAAAGAAAATAGAATATAATATAATTAATTTAAAATCTATAGCATATAATACAGATTTGTTTACTCATGCTTTAGCTTTAAAACTCAAGAAAACAAGAAGAAGTCATATAAAAAGTATGTTTAGTATTTTAAATAGAGCTTATTTACCTAAGATAAATACAATAAAAGAAAGAACTTTAGTTAAAGGTCAAAATAATGTTGATTTAATCTTAGATAAATATAAAGATTTAAAAATCATATCTAATATAACTAGTATTAATGGTAATTTAGATGGATTATTAAATGATATACACAAAACTTCGAATAAAGGAATTCATAGTACAATTTATAACTCAATAGGCTATAAAAATATGAGCGGTATAAGGTTAGAAGTTAAAGGTAGATTAACTAAACGTTATAGAGCGGATAAATCTATCTATTCATTGAAATGAAAAGGTGGATTAAAGAATGTAGATTCATCATTCAAACGTTTAAGTTCAGTATTATTTAGAGGAAACTCCAATTCTAATGTATCATATTCATTAGCTAAATCTAAACGTCGTATAGGAGCGTTTGCAGTGAAAGGTTGGATTGGTGGAAAATCCTAGAGTATAACAGCTTATTTACCTAATAATATAGATTTAAATAAGAATCCTTTAACCTTATCAGGTTTGTTTTGTATATGGGAGCTACTAATCCCAACTCAAGCTAAGGATAGTAAGCTTTAACTTAAAAATAACAAAGTACAGCAGGTTATTCAGTAGAATGCATTTTTTATGTGCAAACTATCAATTTAGATGATAAAGCTATATTAGAAAGAAAGGTGAATGCTGTAAGTTATAAATTAAGAAGGATTAACGATTTTAAAGTGATAGTTCAATATTTTCACTCATTATCTACTTTTTAAACAAACAAGCATTTTATATCTTAAGTAATAAAGAACATTTAACTATTCAAGTATATAAAAATTAAATAGAGGTTTTAGGAAAAGAAGGATTTACTAATATAACTTAAGCAGATTGACCTTTAGTCATAAATACCAGATTAAAATAGATTGGCTGGGTTTGTTTTTTAATTTGTTGTTACCAGTAACAACAAATACGGGTGAAGGTTGTTTTTCCTTTAAATATTAAATCTAAATTAGGTAAACAAGTACAATGAATATTTTCTATAATCCAAGATAACAAAGATAAGATTTTCATGATTAGATTTTTGAGTTACTAAATTTTATGCGCCTTTGGGTAGGTTAAGACTAAGAATTATACCAGAAATCTAGGATTTTCTGTTTTTACTTCTTAGTTTGAAGTAAAAACTAAGAAGTGAAGTAGGCGAATTAATTGAAAGCCAAACACATCGAACTAAAGAAGAATAGGTGTGCTTCGTATTAATAAATAAATAATTTAATTCTAAGAGTCAACAGGTAAATAAATATTAAAGGATACTAAAATATGTACAGGGGCGCTGTTTTTACTTATTAGTTACATAAGTAAAAACTAATAAGCGAAGCAGCCCTTAATAAAAATGAAGACATAGTCTGAACCATTTTGAAAAAAATGGAAATAGAATAAAAATATGATAACATATAGAACAGGCTAATTTGCGCAAGAGTGTACAAAATGAGTGCGCGGTTTGGCACCTCGATGTCGGCTTAACTTATCCTCATGGATGCAGGAACTATGTAGGGTGCGACTGTTCGTCGATTAAAAAGTTACATGAGCTGGGTAAAGTATTTAGCCCAGAAATTATTAGTTATTAACTAATGTTTAAGAAAATTGGGTTAATTTTAAGAATTACTAATTAATTAGTAAACTTGAAGCGAAGTTTATATCAATAGTATAAAAACGTTCAACGACTATAGGTGAGTGGTATACTAGCTTTAGTATACAAGCAATAATCCTTTTAAAAGCCCAACGTATAATTAAAAGAATAGTACATAAAAATAGAAAATAAATAATATTAAATAATATATGTATAGAACAACAAGAATAAGATATTTAAATTCAGCCCCTCAGGCCGATTTGTTGTTCTCTAAGAACAACTAATTAAATAAGCCCAAGGGCTCTAGTCCTGTTTTTACTTAAGGGCCGATAGGTTATGAAAAATAAATCCATATCTGAAAAATAGAAAATTCTAAGAATTACAAATGAATTACCTATATACTTAGGTGATGTATTGACAGGTTTATTACTAAGTGATGGTTCTTTAGAAAGAACTTATTCCTCTAGTGCAGTACGTCTTTCCATAAGTTTTAGTGAAAAGCATATAGAGTATTTAGAATTTTTATAGAAATACTGAGCCAGCTTTGATTAAAGTATATAATAGAAAGACAAACTCTTATAATAATGTTTTAAAATTTAAAACCTTAAGTATACCTCAATTAATCTATTATTATGAGTTATTTTATGTAGAAGGTAAAAAGTTAATTCCTTCTAACATAGAGTTAATAACACCAGTAGGTTTAGCTCACTTAATAAAGGGTGATGGTAATTTAAAACAACCGGATAAAATTATCCGTATTTATACTAATAGTTTTACTAAACAAGATGTAGAATTATTAGCATTAGCTATAATTAATAAGTTTAATGTAAAAACTAGAGTAGTTCATGTTAGAAATAATCAATATATTATTATAATTAGTAAAAGTGAACTATCCAAAGTAAATAATCTTATTAAAGATTATATGCATCCTTATATGTTCTATAAAATAGACTTAGAAAATAATAGTTTTCACAATTTTGATTATAATGATAAACTATAGACATTTAAAAATTCTGCTGTTGATTCTAATGATATATTAGATCAATATACTAAATAGAAGTATTCTACAATTTAATCTATATATTTTCGTACTATAATTTAATTATATGATGACATAGTCTGAACCATTTTGAAAAAAATGGAAATATATTCTCGTAATATATGATAACATATAGTAAATACGTCGTGAGACAGTATGGTTTCTATCTTCTAGGGGGAATTAGAATAAAATAAGAACTAACTTTTGTACGCAAGGAACAAGAAGAATTTAACATTATTAAATTATGGTTACCAACCTATGGTTTACCTGTTGTTTATGTGCTCAAATATTAAATATATATAAGCTTTCCTTATATATATTTGTATTATTTCGATAATACATAGGGATGTATCTTTCACTAAGATAATGTATAGCATAAGCACGGCAGGAAAGCTAAGTTGGTTAAGGATAAGTGCTGAAAGCATATAGGCACGAAGCTTATCTTAAGATATTTCTTAAATATACGTAATATATTATTACGAGTTTATAGGCTTTATCCGTAAGAATCTAGAGATTTTAAAGATTAAAGTACTAATTTAATAATTTACTATTTATACATATATCAATACACGCTTAATTAGCATAAAAGTAATGCAATTGTTTTGTAATCAATAGAAGCAAGTGCGATACTTGCATTGGGCTCCTATAAGGATTAGTAGTCAAGAGGTTAAGACACAACTCTTTCAATGTTGATACCGTGGGTTCGAATCCCATCTAGTCTACACGAGAATGCGGTTTGATGTAACAGGAACATATTCGGCTCATGTCCGGAAATCGTAGGTGCAAATCCTATAGCCGCTTATGTTCATATATTATTATTTAAAAATTCAAAGATTAATAGAAAACAAAGGTTGTAGCTTAGTTGGTCAAAGCATACTGCTCATAACAGTAACATCGAGTGTTCAAATCACTCCAACCTTATATTATTATTTGTTTATAAATTAATATAAAATCTGAATGGTGAAATTAGGTAAACACAATGAGCTTAAAACTCATTGACTATATGTCTTAAAGGTTCGAGTCCTTTTTCAGATACTAGTTTAATATTCTATTTTTTTTTGACCATGAAACCTTATATTCTTATAATAATCCTTAAAGGGTATAAGTCATAAATAGTAAAATATTTCATATCTTTATTGTAGCTTTTTTAATTTGTTGTTTGTTGTTGAACAACAAATGGAGGCTCGAAACAAAATTAATAAATCTATTCTTATAAAAGTTACGGATATTGAGTTCAATATTGGAAAAATTATTTATATGTAGGAAGCAGCAGATAATTTAAATATAAGGTTATCTACATTATGTAGAGATAAAAAGGTAAATATTTAGTATCTAATTTATAATCTAAGCTCTTGTAACTCCATAGGGAGAGTGAAATCTTGAAGCTGTTTTGTGGGAAGTTAAAGTAAAACCGTGAGCAAATACTTAGGGAAAGGGGATATAATTTAGTTGGTAAAATGTTAACTTTGCACGTTAAACACCTAGGTTCAATTCCTAGTATCTCCAATTTAAGGCGCGAGCTAGAAAAATATAAATGCACATAAACAATAATAAGTTAATAGTAAACTGTTCGTCTCCTAAACGTCACTTTAAGTTCAACTCTGCCTGATTGTAAAGTAAAAAAGTATAATTCATTATACTACTTTTACGTGTGTATCCCCTTTTCGCTTATACCTTTTCCAATTTACATCCATGGAAGTAATTAAATTTCTATAGTTTTTAATTATTTTAGATAATTATTACTTCTTAGTTTCAAAGCTAAAAAACTTCGTTTTTAAATATATGATCATAAACTTAACTATAAAAACTATATATCACAATGGAAAATGATAATGAACGTGTAGTTCTTTCACTGCTTATAGCCCCTGTTTTTTTTCTATACGCTTTTTTCCTGATAGTTATCTAGACTTAGATAATTTTTAATAAATAAATAACCAACCCAATATGAACAAACAATACAAACCTATTACAAATTGTAATTTTTATTACAACTTTCTCCTTAGAAATAAAAGTAATTTTTCTAGTAGTAATCTTATTACTCTTTTTTACAACTATAACAATATTTTGTTTTATAGTACTAATAAGATTATTTCTCGAACTGTTGAAGAATCTTTACCTCAATATTCTGTTATAAAAGATAATAAAATTACTATTACCTTTCCTTTTGATCATTTTTATTAAATTTTTATCTTCTAAACTTATTGATAGTCAGAATTATTTTCTTTTAATTAAAGTTAGATATGATGGTAATAATTTTATTATGGCTGGTAAACAAATTTCTTTTATTTTTAATAGTTCTGAAATGTTTACTGTATTAAACTCTTTGTATGTAGATAGAACTCTTCGTTTACAATATGTTATGAATGAGTATAGTATTGATGCGGATAGTATATTAACTGTTCAATTGATATTTACCCCTTTTAAACATGAGATCTTTTCTGATGTTAAATTGACTCGGAATTTAGATTCTTATACCCAAGAATCTATCGATATTAACAAAAAAGATCTCGAGTTTTTCCCTGTATCTATTAATACTGATTTATTAGGAGAATCTTTAAGATATTCTCATGATAAAGATAACAATTCTATTATTTTACACTAATAATATTCACGAGGTTCCTCAGGATATTATTATATTAACCCCTAATACTGAAGATTCTATTATTTATAGAGAGAATGTACAATTCTTTTTTAGAAGAGCTTTTAAACCATAACATATATTAGCCTTAGCTGATGTTGGTAATAATACTTTTTATAAAGAAGTTTATTCTTCTAGGGGTGTCTTTATTAGAGGTGTTAATGATATTTATCTAAATGATAATAAAATTAATAGAAATACTAAATCTTCTAGTTTAACGATTAATCAGAATCAAGTTGTGGATTTTAAATCTAAAGAAATTATATTTAAACCTATAACTAAAGATAATACTAGAATAACTAGCCATGTTGAAAATAATAAAATTGGAGTTCTAGATTTAGAAGTTTTTAATGAGGATGAACCTAAAGTTTATGCAGGTGGTATATATACATATATGTCTGAGCAAGATTCACCTTTATTATTTTATATTGATGAAACTACTAAAGATAGTTATAATCTAGTTTTAGAGATTATAAATGAAATGTTAAGACCTAAGTACAAAGGTGTAATATTCTATTGACATAATTTTGGTAAATATGATTTTAATTTTATATTACCTGTACTTTTAGATTATAATGCTAAACATGGTAAGGAAATTTTTAAACTTGATCCTATATTTAAAGATAATAGAGTTTTACAACTAACTATTAGAAAAATTAAAAGCAATAATGATAAGACTTATAATTCAGTTACTATCCGTGATAGTTATGCTATACTTAATAAAAGTTTAGCTGTACTAGGTAAGGAACTTAATGTAGAAGTACATAAAGGATCTTTCCCTCATGATTTTGCTACACTAAATACTTTATTCTATAAAGGAAATACTCCTGACTATAAGTATTATGATTTTGATGATATTGACATGGATGAGAAATTATTTAAAAAGAATTTTTATTCTCTTCATTGTGATTTCAAGGAAGAAGCTTGTAAATATCTTAAAGATGACTTAGTTAGTTTATTTCAAGTTATTATAAAAGCTAATAAAATTATGTTTTTAAATTTCCGTATTAATATTACGGACTCTTTAACTATTTCGGGATTAGCTAGTAAAATATTTAGAAGATATCATTAGGAACCTGAAAATATACCTTTAATTACTCATAAAAAAAATATTATCAAGATATTAAACAGGCTTATTCAGGAGGTTGTACTGAAGTATATAGACCTACAGGTAATAATTTATTTTATTATGTTGTTAATAGTTTATATCCTTATGTAGCTTTAAATAATCCTTTACCTGGACTTGGTTGTACTTAGGTTGAATATTTTGATAGTTCTTTTGCTGAGAATATTGAAAATCTTTTTGGTTTTTATTATTGTAGTATTGATACTACTAATACTAGTGTTAAATATATAGGATTATTACCTTATAGAACTAAAGATAAAGGTCTACTATTTCCATTAGGTAAATGAGAAGGTTGATATTTCAGTGAAGAATTGAAATTCGCTCAAAAATATGGTTATAAGATACAGGTTATTAAAGGTTATAGTTTGACTAAAAATGATAATGTTTTCAAATCTTATATTGATAATATATATGAAATTAAGTCTAATAATACTAATAAAGCCATTAGAAGTATAGCTAAATTATTATTAAATAGTTTATTAGGTAGATTTGGTTTAAGATTAGATTCTAATAATACAGAAATAGTAGATAATACTAAGCTGAATTTAATTGCTTATACTAGAGCCATAAATTCACATGTTCAACTTAATGATAATTTATCTTTAGCTAATTATAATAAAAAAATTGATATAGATCTATGTAACAAATCTTGTATAGATATAGCTAAAATATCAGATTTATGGGGTGACCAAGAATATAATAAACAAAGTGGTTATGAGAATGTTTCTGTGGCTATTAGTGCAGCTATAACTGCTTACGCTAGAATGCATATGTCTAAAATTAAATTAGATCTACTTAATTAAGGAGGTAAAATAGATTATACAGATCTAGATAGTATAGTCACTAATATTAAGTTAGAAGAAAACCCATTAGAAATAGGTAAATTAAAATTAGAACATTATGTTATTAGTAATAAAACATACTGCGTAGTTGATTTAATTATAAAAGCTAAAGGTATTAATAAGAATGAATTAACAATATAAGATTATAAAGATATGTATACTAAAAATTTACCTCTTACTAGTTAGAAAAGAGAGGTAAACAATGAAATTGAACTAAAGTTCAATATGTCGTAGTTACAATTAATCCTGATAGTTCTATTAAAATAGTTAAAATTTTTAATAGAAAGAACTTATGTATAAATACCAAACCTCTAGTTATAAAAGACAATAAAATAATTTTAGAATCAAATATATTTTCATTATTAATTTCAAAAATTCTTAAGTATTTAATCACATTATTTAAGGGTATTGTTCTAGGTATATTTACTACCATATACTATAACTTAAATGATCTATGAAATAATCACTTTATAAAGAGTAAGATTAATAAAGATGATAATAAACCTAATATCTTAAGTAGTAATCCAGATCAGGTGAATAATACGGATATTGGAACTATTAATCCTTATTACCCTAAAACTAATATAGGTAGTAGTAATACTGATCAAGGATGTAGTAAACCTGATCTAGGAGAAACTAATCCTTATTTGGATAATAAATGGTTTGATATTTCCTGAAAATCTTTAGGTTCTGCAAAATGTTTAATAAAAAGATTTATAATATATTATTATAAAAGTAGTCAGGGTAGAAGTTGGAGTGCTATATTTAAATATGATTATTATAATTCTAGTTTAGATATTATTGAAGATTGTCTTACTCCTTCTTTAATAGAAAGAGAGCAATATTATATAGACATTCTTAAACCTGAATATACTTTATTAAAAGTTGCCTATACACGTTTAGGCTTAAAGGATAGTAAAAAAACTAATAATCTTATTAATAATACTACTACTAGACGTAAACATTAAAAACAAGCAAAAATAAAAGGAGTGAATTAGCGAAACTACGTAAAGGAAATATGACATCAATGTACGGTAAAGTTCATACAGTAGCCGGAGGCTCGAAACAAAATTGAAACTTTCTATTCTATTTCTAAAGTTCCTGATATTGAATTAAATACACATAAAATATTGAAGGGGAATAAAAAAGCAGCTAATTATTTGAACATAGGAGTATCAACCTAACGTAGTTATAAAAAGGTAGATATTTAGTGGCTAATTTATAATTTAAGTTCACGTAACTCAATGGTAGAGTGAAATATTGAAGCTATTTTTGTTGTAAGTTCGATTCTTACCGTGAACAATGAATTTAAAAATCAAATTCAAGTATTACCTCGTGCATTAAGGAACTTTAGTATAATGGTGAATGCGTATGACTTTTAATCATTGAAATGTAGGTTCGATCCCTACAAGTTCTATATAAGTAATAGTTATGTAATTTTTGTGTTTTAGTTTAAGATGTAAAAACTAAGAAGCGAAACGTGAAGCAGGCTGAGGTTAGCACTAGTTACCATCCATTAGATATAAATAGTTATTCTATGTAAAATTTAATATATAAGTCCTAGAGAGTAATATAGTTAATAACTATGAAAATATCTTAGGGTATATTACTAAAACCATGTAATGCATGTCCATAGGTATAAATAAACAATCTAAAGTTTAACATCATTCAAAAAATGTCATTTGAATACATAAATTTTTATATAATAATTCCTTTAGCAATAATTATATTTTGCTCATTATAAGGAATGTTAGGTGAATTTGTAAAAAGATTTACTGCGAAGCAGCCCTAGCTTGCGCAGGGCTACTAATTTATTTAAGCCTAAATTAATCATTATTTACATATTAATATCTATATTAATAACAAATATCGAAGTAGTTTATGCTTTATATGAAGAAACCCTTAATAAATTAACTGAAAAGGAAACTGCGAAAAATCTGGCCGAAATTCAAAATAATAATATTAATATTAATAATCCTAATATTAATTTACCTAATTCAGTCTTTAAAGGTCTTACTAATCTAGGTGTTGCGGGTGCTATATGAGCTGGTGTGTCTAGTGCAGCTAAAGTTATTAAATCTTTCACTCTTCCCCTGCTTTAAAAATAGGGATAATAGCTGGAACTGGTGTAGCTAGTGCTGGTATAGTAACAGCAGCTAACACTATTAACAATATTATGGTTAAAAAAGTAAGTAATGCTTATGAAATTAAACAAAATATTTCAGATCTACCTAAACCAAGTAATGATGGACCAGCTGCTTTTTATATTGAACCTACAGCTGATTTAGATACAGTAATGGCTTTATTAAATGCTAATTATCTTTTACACTGGTGTATAATAGGATTTATATATTGTATAATAATTTTACTTATAGCCAAGAAAGTTGTAAATAATCAATGAAAGTTAGAATTTTTAAAGAAAATTTTAGTAGCCGTGCGGCTGCTTCGCTTCTTAGTTTTTACTTCAAACTAAAGTAAAAACAGAAAAAACTCTTAATTTTATAATCAAATCTTTAAGCTTAACAAGTAAAACTAATAACACCTTCATCGTTTTTGGGTTTATATTGCTTATAATAACTAGTATGAGTACTTTGTATAAAATATAGATATTATTACTGATATAGTTAAAGGATCTGTAAAATAAGGACTGTAAATTAATAATAGAATGTTTTAAGCAAATTTTTCCCCTATTTGTTGTTCTCTAAGAACAACTAATTAAAGAAGCACAGGACCGAGTCCTGTTTTTACTTAAGGGCCTGAGGTAGTAAATAATTATTTTACTAGAAATGGGTATGTTGGAATGGAAGACAAATTCCGTTTAGGCCGGAAGGGTTAATAACCGTGCAAGTTCAAATCTTGCTACCTATAAGTATAGTATATAAAGTAAAATATTCTTAGGTGTATTTATGACGTTTATAATAAATTAATTAAATCTAGATTGCTAATCCCTCCGGTATAGCGCAAGCTAGGAATTTGTAGGCGCAAGCTCTTATCCGTTATTTATAGTGGTTCTATCTTAAAAATGGTTAGTAGCCATGGTACAATTTGTAGTTTAAACTTAAGACTAATACAAGATTAAATAAGAATTGTAGAAGCCTACCTAGAGTACTCCCTCTTTACCTAGTCATAATTTACCTTCCTCTCCCTATTTTGTGAGATAAATTTGATTTATTGTGAGGATATACCTTGAGACATTTTATACTTGATTTGCTTACGGTTCTTAGTGTAGCGTGGCTTGGGCATAGCGTACCTATTACTATCTATATGTAATATCACTAATGAATTACTTAAATAAAGTAATATTTACAAAGCTTTATTGAAATATAATTATCTTAATTTTAAGTTAGAGATATTGTAATCTAGGAATAGTAGTAACTTAATATAATTAGAACAATATTCTATAGATTTTCTCTAATATAAATAGGTTCTAATTTAAACACACAAAAGCTATAAATAAAAATCTCTAAACCTATTCTTGAAGCCTTGGTTAAATTCAAATTAGCTAAAGCACTATTAAGGTAGGCGGAGGCTCGCGCAAGCTAGTATTAATTGTTATTCGTACCCTCCGCCTTGCCTTGACGGCATGGTAAGGGAGAGTAGAGAATAATAATATAACTAAATATCCTTATATAGGTTTGTAGTTATAAATTTAAATGTTACTCATACTGTAATCTATTGTATGAATAATAATATAGAATTAAAGGATACCTATTTAATAATAAAATTAATGAAAATAAAATATTAATGTTTAATACTACTATTTTAAGTAAAATATGCCGTAGTCTAACAGGTAGGACATAAATTTTTGGTATTTACTAGTAGGTGTTCGAATCACCTCGGCATAAAGGGCAAGCTCCACCCTTGAATTACCCACATATAAAATATAAGGTAGATATAGCTCAATTAGGTAGAGTAACTATTTGTGGCATAGTCGGTTCCTGGTTCGATCCCAGGTATTTACCCTAAATGGCTTTTTTTATGCATGCTTGCATGCATGCATGCTTCGCCAGCCAGCCAGCCAGCCAGCCAGCATAAATATGGAAAAAATGACAAATTTAAGAGTTTGAGGCTAGATCCTAATTGAATTAGAGGATTTACTTAGTTGAGTTTTTTTTAATAGTACATAAGTCACTTAAAAGTAAATTAGGTTGAAGTTAACTTTAATATTAATGCCAGACAAAGATCTTCTACATCTTATTCAAAATTATTTTGAAAATACGGAGTAGGAAGATGAAGTAAAGAAAGGAATAATTGTTGTGATTTTACCTAAGGCTTCTTAGGTAAAATAATTAAAGTATTACCTCCTTTCAACAAATATACATTATTTTTATGTTAAAAAAAACGGGATTAATTCTAAAAGAAAAAGAACATTTAACTGCTAAGGGTTAGCTTTAGCTAACCCTACTGCATAATATACAATCAATAGAGCTTCAATAAATCCCTCTCGCCCTGGCATAACCAGAGCAAGGGTGGGTTAACTCCTTTATTCTTAGAAGCTTTTTTTATACTATACCTTATAAAAATTTAGCTTTTAAAAATACTGTTTACGCCCAGGATGGACTGTCTTTGTTTCAGTTTATGGTTCTTTTAAAATTCATATTAAAGAATGTTAATTACAAAAAATAGAGAATCGTGTATCTTTGTAATTACACAACATATTATTAAAAAGTTTTATAAATTAATTTAGAGTAGGTAAAACTTACAGAAATTACATTAAATATACATGTAAAAATTTACCTTTTGCCCTGACATAACCAGAGGTAGGGTAGAAATATTTGATATATATATATCTTATAATTGGAATTAAATCTAAAGATTGAGTGTATAAGGCTGAAATGATTAAACAGTAAGTTCATTTGAGGAAAAATATACTTAACTAGAATAAGTTGGAATAAAAATAGAAGAGCTTTAGCTCGCCCTGCAGTAGGCTCCGTTTACTAATTTATAATTATTACTTTATAAGCTTTAGTAGTTTAACGGTTAAAACCCCGACCTCATATGTTGGTAATGGAAGTTCGATTCTCCCCTAAAGCTAACCTTATACATAGTAAGGTTGGATTTTTACAATATATATTTTAACTATGTTAATTATTTCAATTATAGCACTTTTACTTTCTAACGCCGTCAATTTAAGACGTGATATCTCTATTCTATATAATAGAATAGCTATGATTATATTAATGTATTGTATATTAAACGATATAACTTCTTTAAATGTAATTACTAATGGTATAGCTTTACATGGAGGTTTATTGTTCATTACTAATATAACACAAACATTTCATATTTTTTTATTTTTAATAAGTATATTAGTTATTACTTTAACTAGTTTTTACCCTAGAAAAGTCTGAGTATCCGAATACTCAACATTAAAAGATTTAATCTTTAATAATTTTGTTTATTATAATACAAAGATAATAAATAAAATGGGGGAACAATTTAAAATAATAGAATACCCTTTAGTATTACTTTTTATTATTACAGGTGCGACATTTTTAATGTCTACTAATGATTTAATCTCTATTTTTTTGGCTATAGAATTACAAAGCTATGGATTATATATTCTAAGCACTATCTATAGAAACTCTGAACTTTCTACATCAGGAGGTTTAATGTATTTCCTTTTAGGGGGACTAAGTTCTTGTTTTATCTTATTAGGTACAGCTTTAATATATGCTAATTTAGGTACTACAAGTCTTGACGGTTTATATATTGCAATAAAGATAAGTGATACAAGTTTTCTAGGAGATAGTTGATATAATTCTAATTATATCAACTTATCTTTAGTTGTCTTTGTAATAGGATTTTTATTTAAGATTAGCGCAGCACCATTTCACTTTTGAGCGCCAGAAGTGAATGATGCAATACCTACAATCGTTACAACTTTTGTAGCTTTAATAGCGAAAATATCTATATTTATTTTATTATTACAATTAGTTTACTATACCCATAGTAGTTTCGAAGCTCAGGCTACAGAAATGAGGTGAACATTTATCTTATTAATGAGTTCATTATTCTCATTAATAGTAGGAACAGTTGTAGGTTTAACCCAATTTAGAATTAAAAGATTATTAGCTTATAGTACAATCTCTCATGTAGGATTTATCTTATTAGCATTAGGAATTTCTAGTGTTGAATCAACACAAGCATTCTTATTCTATTTAACACAATATATAATAAGTAACTTAAACGTATTTATTATATTAATTGCCATAGGTTTCTCTTTATATTGCTACACTAGTGATAATAAAGAAGATGAAGAATTAATGGATAAAAGTAATTCTCCTATTCAATTAGTAAGTCAATTAAAAGGTTATTTTTATATAAACCCTGTATTAGCTATAAGTTTAGCTATAACAATTTTCTCATTTGTAGGTGTACCTCCATTAGTGGGATTCTTCGGGAAACAGATGGTATTGAGTGCAGCTTTAGATAAAGGATTAGTGTTCTTATCTTTAGTAGCTATATTAACAAGTGTAGTAGGTGGTATTTATTATTTAGGTATAATAAAAGAAATTTTCTTCACAAAACCAGATTATAAAGTGAATACTTTATTAGAAAACTTAACATTAAAAGGTAATGTCTTGGACAGTAATAGAAATGTTGTTAGAAGTGTAAATTTTAAATATAATAATATAGCTATCTCAAGTCCAATAGCTTTTGTTATATCTACTATAACATTAACAATATTATCATTTATATTTATAAATAAAGAATGGCTAAGCATGGGTAAACAAAAATTATTGCCATTCTTTAATCAAATATATTTAAAAAGCTTGCGTAGGCGCAGCCTACTCAATAAATATATTAAATACTATATAAAAACTTATTCAAGAGTATTTATTAGTAATTATGCTACAAATACTAAGAATAACAACAATCAATCTATACATCCTTGATTTATTACAGGATTTACAGATGCAGAAGGTTCTTTTATTGGCGAAGCACACATTTAGAAAAAAATAAAGATAAATGAAGAGTAAGACCTACATTTCAAATTAAACTAGATATAAGAGATTTATCTTTATTAGAGAATATTAAAGTATATTTTAATGATGTAGGTTCAATTAATATTTATAATCAAGAATGTGTTTATAAAGTAAGATCTTTAAAAGAAGTAGATATAATAGTAAAACACTTTGATCAATATACTTTAATTACAAAAAAAAAAGCTGATTTTGAATTATTCAAATTAATTATTAATAAATTAAATAATAAAGAGCATTTAACTTCTGAAGGTTTACAAGAAATTATTAGTATATGTGTTTCAATGAACTTAGGTTTATCTTCAGTAATTAAAAAAAATTTTTCTCATATTATACCAGTAGCTAGACCTTTAATTGAAAATATGGTAGTACCTCATCCTGAATGAGTGGCTGGCTTTGTATCGGGAGAAGGATCTTTTTCAATACATGTTGGTTCACAACCAGAAGATAAATCAGTATCATTAAGTTTTAGAGTCTCTCAGCACAGTAAAGATGAACAATTATTGAAATCTTTTGTTGATTATTTTGGTTGTGGAAATTTTAATTATCATAATAAAGAGAAAAAAGCTGTAATTTTTGTTGTTAGAAAATTTGTAGACATCAATTCTAAAATTATTCCTTTCTTTGAGAAATATAAAGTTCTAGGTGTTAAAAATAAAGATTTTTTAGACTGAATTGAAGCAGCAAAAGTAATAGAATCAAAAAATCATTTAACACCCTCTGCCCCCGGACTCAGCCGGTGGCGAGGCCGAGGGGCGGAAGGATATAAAAGAATATATAAAATAAAAGAAAATATGAACTCTTATAGAGTTTAAATACCATATATGGATTGCCCCTTGATATAATATACAACTTGTGTATTATAACTTGAAATTGGATAAATTGCAAGAAGAGTTATTAAAATAAAGAACATGCAGCGAAGTTTAATATAGTAAGCTTATTATATTAAAACCGTTCAACGACTAAATTACCTATATTAAGCTCGTTTTAATATAGGTAGGAAATATCCAATATTACTTTAAGTAATAAAGACATAGTCTGAACAATATAGCAATATATTGAAATATTAATAATTATTATTAATAATTAACAATATTGACCATATTGGTACAAATTTTATTTAACAGTTAAATGAGTAGCGTAACTTTTTTATTTATTCTAGTATGTACTATAGCTATATTATTTTTAGTGCTTAATTTCGTATTAGCTCCACATAACCCTAAAATTTGATTAGGGAAATCAAAAGAAGGGGAAAAACTATCAAATTCCGGGAAAGCCTTAAAGCTTCTGGTACTAAGCTATAGTCGAAAGGCTATAAGTGGCTGAACTAATTACTCAGGTATAGTAACAAGCCAGAAGATCTACGAAAGTTTAATAGGTAACCGTGGATCTAAGTCAGTAATGTGTGAAAACACTACTGTAAAAGAGCAACGAGTAGACGGTAGTTGCATTGAATTTGTTCACAAGAAAAATTACTCAATGTTAAGGTATACTCTAGTGGGCTTCGAAAGAAGTTATCCGACCAAAATCCCTTCTAACTTTATAAATTTGTGCGCTGGCACTAGAAATTTTTGTACCTTAGAATCTAAATTAAATCCTTTTTACGTCACAGGTTTTGTAGATGGTGAAGGTTCTTTTATATTAACTATAATAAGAGATAATAAATATAAATCAGGTTGACGTGTAGCATGTAGATTTGTAATAAGTTTACATAAAAAAGATTTAAAGTTATTAAATAACATTAAAGAATTTTTTGGTACAGGTAGTGTATTTGTTATGTCTAAGGACTCTGCACAATATCGTGTTGAATCTTTAGCAGGTTTAGATATTATAATTAATCATTTTGAGAAATACCCTTTAATTACACAAAAACAAGCAGATTATAAGTTATTTAAATTAGCCCATGGTTTAATCAAAAACAAAAGCCATCTTACTCAAGATGGGTTGTTAAAACTTGTAGCTTTAAAAGCTGTAATAAATAATGGGATGAATAATGATTTAAGTATTGCTTTCCCTGATCTTGATACTGTTTTAAGACCTGAAGTACAACTACCTAAAATTATGGATCCTAATTGATTATCAGGATTTGTAGAAGCAGAGGGTTGTTTTAGTCTTGTTATTTTTAAGAATAAAACATCTAAATATGGTGAAGCAGTTAAATTAAGTTTTATTATAACTCAAAGTATTAGAGATGAATGTCTAATAAAAAGTTTAATAGGATATTTAGGGTGTGGTAATACAAGTTTAGATTCTAGAGGTACTATTGATTTTAAAATAACGAATTTTTCTAGCTTAAGAGACATTATTCTCCCTTTTTTCGCTAAATATCCTTTAAAAGGTAATAAAAGTTTAGACTTCTCAGATTTTAGTGAAGTAATAAGATTAATGGAAAATAAATCGCATTGAACTTTAGAAGGATTGAATAAAATAAAACAAATCCGTAATAAAATGAATACGAATAGAAAATAAGTTTAAATTCAATATATTAATTTATAAATATGAGAAATTTGGTTTAAACGTATCAAGAAAAATATAGTATATTTGAATGTGGTTTTCATAGTTTCTTAGGTCAAAATAGAGCTCAATTCGGTGTTAAATTCTTTATATTTGCATTAGTATATCTAATATTAGATTTAGAAATATTAGTTATCTATCCTTTTGGTATGAGTGGCTATGAAAATGGTATATACGGTTTAATTATAGTATTACTATTTATTGGTATCATTACAACAGGATTCGTATTCGAATTAGGTAAAGGAGCTTTAAAAATAGATAGTAGACAATCATACATCTATTTTAACAAATCCAAAAAATTTGTTAATACATTCATAGAAAACAAATAGTATATTAGTTTATATTAATATATATACAACTCAAATCTTAATGATTATTCTTATTTTGTGAAATAGATATTTCTAACCTCTGCCCCTTAAGGGTAAAAAAGCTGAACAATTTACGAGATTTTTGTTTTTCAATATTACATATATATTATGTTAGAATCATCAAAAATATTAGGAGCAGGATTAGCAACAGTAGGTGTTGCAGGAGCAGGAGTAGGAATAGGAGTAGTATTCGGATGCTTAATCTTAGGTGTTGCTAGAAACCCTTCATTAAAAAACCAATTATTTACTTACTCAATCTTAGGGTTCGCCTTCTCAGAAGCTACAGCGTTATTCGCTTTAATGATGTCATTACTTTTATTATACGTTGCATAATACGTATTAATTAAAGATTTTGAAGGAGGGAGGGCAGGGATGTTAGTGTAACTAAAAAAATCAATTATACAAAGTATATACTATTTTTTATTATATACATAATTAGAAATTTCATTATTATAAAAACTATGAAACTTAAATTAAACTCTATATGTAAATCTATGGCATGGGTAGGTACTGTACACGGCTATAAAGTCTTTTATGTAAGAACTACCTGTACACAAAAATATGTAAAAGTTAATAAAAATATTAAAGATATTAATCAAAAAATTGATCCATTCTATGATAATATGGAAAAGACTAATATAGATAATAATATAATTATTGATATGCAAAATTCATTTAAAGAAGTTAAAAATTCTCTTAATGAATTATTAAATATAAGTAAAAAGTATTGAGATAAACCTAACGAAAATGTTGGTGCTTTGCCTGAAAATTTTAGTATATTATTATAATTCCATGAAAAATTCAGCAGGGCTTTTTAAATAGCTCTAAAAATAACTGACAAAGTAAAAAAAAATTTTTTTAAGTCAATTTGAAAGTTCTATATATGAATTAGCTGATGTTAATTATGTAATAAAATTAATTAATCAATTCAATAATTATTTATCAAATTTAAGTATAACAGAAATTTGTTTGGTTATTAATATGAGTAGTTGTATTTTGGTTTTAACTTGTCTTGTTACGATATTATTTGTAGATAATAAGAAATTAATACGTTTGTTGAATTTAACGTAGAAAAATACTAAATTAGCTTCTTCTATTAGATTAAGTGTTAAATTACAACTTACTTATAGATTTACTAACACTTTACTTATTATCATTGCTTTATTATTAATGATTATTATAACATTAGTCAATGGGTATTAATATGTCAAAGATATTGACTAACTATATTAATACTTTTTTAAATAATAAATAATCATTGTATTCGGTTTAAGAATGTCATTACTTTTATTATACATTCCAGAATATGTATTAATTAAAGATTTTTTAAATATAAGGGTAGGGTGGGTAGGGATGTTAGTATAACTAGCAGCAAAAAATAAACAATTCTACAAAGTATATATTATTTCTTATTATATACATAATTAGAAATTTCATTATTATAACTTTATGAAAAATTTATTAAATACATTTGTACAATTTGACGCACCTGTAGCTTGAGGTATTTACTTCCAAGACAGTGCTACTCCTCAAATGGAAGGATTAATAGAATTACATGATAACATTATGTACTACTTAGTATTAATCTTATTCGTTGTGGGATGAGTATTATTCTCAATAATAAGAAACTTTGCAGCAGCAAAAGCACCTATATCTCATAAATATTTAAATCACGGTACTTTAATCGAATTAATCTGAACTATAACACCTGCTGTTATATTAATCTTAATCGCATTTCCTTCATTTAAATTATTATATTTAATGGATGAAGTAAATGATCCATCCATGACTGTTTTAGCTGAAGGTCACCAATGATATTGAAGCTACCAATACCCAGATTTTCTAGATTCTAATGAAGAATTTATTGAATTTGATTCATATATCATTCCTGAATCTGACTTAGAAGACGGGGGATTAAGAATGTTAGAAGTAGATAACAGAGTCATAGTTCCTGAATTAACACATATCAGATTTGTTATAACATCTGGAGACGTTATACACTCATTCGCATGTCCCTCACTAGGTATAAAAACTGATGCATACCCTGGGAGATTAAATCAAGTATCCATATTTATTAATAGAGAAGGAGTATTCTATGGTCTTATTGAACAATGGCCAAAACTGTAGTGAACCTAAGGTTAAAAATCATCAAATTGACGGGAACATCCTAAAGCTATCTAAACCAAGTAAGTATGGTAACATAACTTATGGCTCAGGTAATGACTCGAGGTATGGTAAAATCTAGATAGATAATTTTATGGACAATCCGCAGCCAAGTACTAACTGCCCAATCCTAAGGGTAAGGGTATGCAGTTCATCGACTAGACGGTGATTGGTGTTATTATTATTAATAATGCTTAAGATATAGTCAGACCCTACTTGAAAAAGTACAGAGAAATATGAATATTAGTATTTTTTGTAAAATAGATATATATTGATTCGTTAATTATATTTAGGGATTTCTACAATAGTTTGCTAAACTTATTTTAATGTAAAATAAAAATCAAGACAAGAAACACTTGTCTTTCAAATGAAAGATTATTGTAGTATTGCAAGATACAATTAGTAAAAGTGTTTTGAATAATCACTTTATATTAGATAAACGTGTATGATTAGGTTCTATAGGAGCTGTATCTTTAACTAGATACTTTAGCTCAAATAGATCTTTTAATTCTATTAGACCTTTATTAAATAACCCTGAATCCTTAGTGTTAGAACATATAAATAGTGAAAAACCTACTACTTCGTCGGTTATCAATAAAGTATTATTAAATCAAAATTTAAGAGTAACTGATTCAAAATTAGAAGAATTATTAAAAGTTAAAGGTATTGAAATTGACCTACCTATATTGACACCGGAAAATCATAAACTTTTAGATGAATTAACAGGTAAATCTAAATATAAAGGTTTCTCAGGTGTATATATCTTTATACATAGAGATTCAAATCATAAATATGTAGGTTCATCTAATTTACTAAGACGTAGATTGGATTACTATTTCAAAGGAGATTTTCCTTTAGTAGGTAAATTTTTGCCTTTACTTCATAAAGAAGGACTAAAAGCTTTTAAATTAATAATATTCAAATTAGATAATAAAAAATTTAGTACTCAAGACTCTTTAATATTAGAACAGTATTATTTATTAGATAAAGAATTTAATTTAAATACACTAAGAGTTGTAAATGCAGGATCTTCAAAAGGTGATCCTGTTTATGTTTATGATCTAGCATGTAGTACTCTTTATTATCAAGCTAAATCAAAAATAGAATTAAAAAGAATATTAAAAATACATACAGAAACTAGTAAAAAATATGTTGATTCAAAAATACCATATCTTAATAAATTCTTATTATTAAGTTATCCTATCCCTACTGCTTTAATAAGCAATATTTCTATACAAGATTTAGTAGATATGATGCAAAAAGAAAGACAAAATATGTATAAATTAGGTACTCGTAGAAGTATTTCAGTAGAATTAGTAATTAAAAAAGGAAATACATTTATAAATTCTTGAGATCATACTTTAAATTTTGATTCTTTAACATCTTGTATTGAATATTTAAGAAAATTAGGTTTAACTATTAAAAGAGACACTCTAACTAAATATATAAAAGATGAAAAAGTATTTCATAATTTCTTGTGTAAATACTCGGAAAATACTTTACCTGATAATTTTGAAGAAGTAGGATTAATCATTGATGAATATAAAAAATTCAAAGATAAAGACTTAGATTCACTAAAAATTAATAAAAAAAAATAAACCTATATTAGTAAAAGGAGAAGATTTGGAGTAAGAATTTGAAAGTATTATTGATATAATTAAATACTTTGATACTCTAAACATTAAGCTAGATAGAAAATCTTTATACCTTCGTTTAAAAGACGGTAAGATATATAAAGATTATTACTTTTCTTTTAAATAACTAGAGATAATAAAAAATCTTTTCTTTAATTAATATAATATAACGCTAATTTAATAAGTTAGCTAAAAATTCATACCTTACATTAAATAAACGTAGAGACAACTTGCAATGTTCAGAAATATGTGGAATCTTACATAGTTCAATGCCTATAGTTATAGAATCTGTAAATATAGACAAATTTGTACATTGATTATATAACGCTTAATAAAAAAAAATATATAGCATATTTTTAACTAATAAATTGTTATTAGTTAAAAAGAGGTGTTAGTTTAATGGAAAAACATGATGTTACGGCCATCACTATCGTAGTTCGAATCTATGATGCCTCTAGTTTAGTATCACATAAGATATCTAGACTAAACATTTTAAGGCCTCGGCGCAGAGCTAGAGTCCTCTTTTCACTTCTTAGTTTTACCACCCTACACGAGTCCTAGCTTGCGCAGGTAGAGGGAAGTAAAAACTAAGAAGGTCGGAAGTAGAATATTTTGATTTAATATTTAATTAAAAATAATGAGTTTAACTTTAGTACTTTTTTTAATAGGAATTTTAGGGTTCGTATTTAATAGAAAAAATATAATATTAATGCTTATTTCTATAGAAATAATGCTATTATCTATAACTTTCCTAATATTAATAAGTTCTATTAATCTTGATGATATAATAGGACAAACATATGCTATATACATTATAGTAGTTGCCGGCGCAGAATCTGCTTTAGGTTTGGCTATTTTAGTAGCCTTTTATAGACTAAGAGGAAATATCGCAATAGAATATAAATAATGTATTTAAGTATTATTATATTACCTTTATTAGGATCTATAGTATCCGGTTTTTTTGGTAGAAAAGTCGGTGTGACAGGTAGTCATATAATAAGTTGTTCATGTATATTAGCAACTACTATCTTAGCCGTTATAGGTTTCTTTGAGATAGGATTTAGTAATAATCCTGTTTCTATAACTTTATTTAAATGATTAGACAGTGAATCATTTAACATGGAATGAACTTTCCAATTTGATAGTTTAACAGTATCTATGTTAATACCTGTATTAATAATTAGTACTTTAGTACACTTTTATTCAATAGGTTACATGAGTCATGATCCTCGAGGTTACGTTAAGGGAATACGTAGTAGTGGGGATAAACTATCAAACTCCGGGGAACTCCTAAAGCTTAAGATACCAAACTATAGTTGAAAAACTCTAAATGGCTGAAGTAATTACTCAGGTATGGTAACAAGTCTTAAGATTTGTGAAAACAAAATGGACAATCGCGGATCTAAGTCAGTAATGTGTGAAAACACTACTGTAAAAGAGCAACGAGTAGACGGTAGTTGATGTGGTAGCTTCGCAGTGTGTAAACCTGGAAGCTATAATTTATCACATTTAAGATGTACTCTTCAAGTTTTCGAAAGAAATCGAGGTGGAAACCTCGATTTCAACCTAGAACAAGGTTGAAATCCTTGTGTTAAAATCCCATCTAAGCAATTCGGTTTAAGAAAATTTTCTTCTTATAATTCTACTTCAGAATTAATTCATCCTGGTATTTGATCTGGTTTAATAGATGGTGAAGGTTCATTTAGTATAATAATAGATAAGAATCCTACTCGAAAATTAGGTTGACGTGTTCAATTAAAATTTCAAATCGGTCTACATGCAAAAGATCTTAATTTATTATATCAATTACGAGAATATTTAGGTGGTATCGGTTCTATACATTTAGCTCGAAATCGTGAAATAGTTAATTATTCTATTGATTCAATTGAAGATTTAAATAAACTTGTTTTACATTTCGAAAAATACCCCTTATTCACTCAAAAAGCCTCTGATTTATTATTATTTAAACAAGCAGTTAAACTTGTTAATGCTAAAGATCATTTGAACTTAGATGGTTTAAACCAATTAATAAATATAAAAGCTTTAATGAATTTAGGTTTATCTGATATGTTAAAGTCAGAATTTGTGGGTTATATTCCAGCTGAAAGACCTATCATTAATTATAATAATAAAAAATTGGATTCTCATTGAATCTCAGGTTTTGTTAGTGCTGAGGGTAATTTTGATGTACGTATGCCTAGAGGTAAATTAGGTACTCGGGTAGAATTAAGATTTAGAATATCTCAACATATTAGAGATATTCAATTAATGGAGGAAATAGTGGAATACCTTGGGTCAGGGAAAATTTATAAATATAGTGGTAAGTCTGCTATTAGTTTATCAATAGTAGATTTTTCTGTTATTACTAAGATAATAATACCTCTTTTTAATAAAAACCCTTTAATAGGTATAAAACTTTATGATTATCTTGATTGGTGTAAAATTCATAATCTAATGCTTAATCGTTATCACCTTACAGCTGAAGGTCTAGTTTCAATCAGAGAAATTAAGGCAGGTATGAATACAGGTAGAAAATTTTCAATTAAATAACCATTGTTATAAATTAACCCTAAAATAAACCAATTGTAAGATAAATTTAACAATTAAGCACAGTCAAAGATTCTTTAGTTACTTAAGTTTATTTACTTTTATGATGATCATATTAGTAACAGGAAGTAATTACTTAGTAATGTTCGTAGGTTGAGAAGGTGTGGGAGTTTGTTCATACCTTTTAGTTAGTTTCTGATTTACAAGAATCGCGGCTAATCAAAGTTCATTATCAGCATTTTTAACAAACAGAGTAGGTGATGCTTTTTTAACAATAGGTATGCTTGTATTATCATGATCTTTAGGTAAGAGAAAAAATTGTAAAATTTTCATAAACAAAAATCAAATAATTAGTTCATTAACTCTATGCTCTTTGAGTAATACTCAAAGAGGCTATCATAAAATAAATATTTTAGGTGTCCAGCATGCTTGTATTTCTCACATTAATCCCATATCTTGTGCTCAAATTAGAAAGTATTCTAATTCATCACTTGCTCCTTATTTAGCTGGATTAATAGAAGGTGATGGACACATAGCTGTCCATGATAAAAATACACAAAAAAAAGAGTATAGACCAAAGATTATTATTGCTTTTAATATTAACGATAAACCTTTAGCTGAAAAATTATCTACTGAATTAAAAGTAGGTAAAATAATAGATAGATCTAGTGTAGGTCATGTATTATTACAAATTTTGGCTAAACAAGAAGTATTAAAAATAATAAATATAATTAATGGTCACATGCGTACACCTAAAATAGAAGCTCTACATAGAGCTATTCGTTGAATAAATGAAAAAGATAGTAGCTCTATACCGTTATTAGGTTTAGATTATTCTTCTTTAGATAGTAATAGTTGATTAGCAGGATTTACAGACGCGGAAGGGTGTTTCGGTATAACTATCTACGATCGTAAGAAAAATGGGGTATTTTTAAGAACAAGTGTTCAAACTTCTTTTCGTATAGAAGTAAAACAAAATTACTCTAGAGAGGTTACTTTAGAACAAGGTGGATCTAGCTTTTTTAATATTATGAGTGAAATAGCTGGATTTTTTACCATAAATTTATACACTAGAACTAGAAAAACAGAAGATAAAGTATTTAACGCTTTTGCAGCAGTGGCTCATAATTCAAGAAGCCATGAAATACTTCGTATTTATTTTGAAAATTACCCTTTGTATTCATCTAAACATCTAGCATATAAAGATTGATGTCTTGTTCAAGATCTACACAGAGGATCTTTAAATAAAGAGAAGTTAGAAAGAATAAAAGCTATTAAAAATGAGTTTAACACTAAGAAAAAAGTATTTGATTTTTCACATTTGAATTCTTTACAATTTAAATAAATTGCCGTGGGAGACAGTAATGTTTCTCTTATTATATAACTATATGCGGGAAACTCCTAAAGTCTTTTTATAGATTATTGTGAAAACTTTTATATATAACTGTGTACACAAAACTTAAAAATTAAAAAGAATTGAATTCTAAAGTTGTGGAAACGATAGAATGAAAATGGACAATCCGCAGGAAACTAAAAAAAATAATCTTTTATTATTTAAGGGTTCCTCAGAGACTACACGTTATACCCCCCCCGAGGGTGAAGAGATAGTCCAGTTAGAACTGAAAAGTTCTATGTTTCGAATTTAGATTATAGTACAGTATTCTCAGTTGCTCCTTATATTAATCAAGATGTTATAACAATAATTGGTATCTGCTTATTAATAGGTGCTATGGCAAAAAGTTCACAACTAGGTCTTCATATATGATTACCTATGGCCATGGAGGGTCCTACACCTGTATCTGCATTAATTCATGCAGCTACAATGGTTACAGCTGGAGTTTACTTATTAATACGTACATCTCCTTTAATCGAATATAGTTCCACAATTTTATTAGGTTGTTTATGTTCAGGAGCTATCACTACTATGTTGAGTTCTTTCTTTGGATTTTTTCAACAAGACTTGAAAAAAATTATTGCTTATTCTACTATGAGTCAATTAGGTATGATGGTTATAGCTATTGGATTATCTTCATATAATATAGCTATCTTCCACTTGATAAATCACGCCTTTTATAAAGGGTTATTATTCTTAGGCGCTGGTGCTGTTATACACGCAGTATCAGATAATCAAGATCTAAGAAGATATGGTGGATTAATTTCATTTTTACCTTTAACTTATACAGTTATTTTAATAGGTAGTCTGAGTTTAGTAGCCTTTCCTTTCATGACAGGTTTCTATAGTAAAGATTTTATATTGGAATCTGCACATGGTCAATATCACTTCAGTAGTATTAACGTTTATTTTATTGCAACTATAGGTGCAATATTTACTACTTTATATTCAGTGAAAGTATTATATTTAACTTTCTTAGCTAATCCTAATGGACCTGTAAATTATTACAAAAATGCTCATGAAGGTGATATTTTCTTAAGCTTACCTTTAGTTATCTTAGCTATTTTCTCTATATACTTTGGATTCTTAACTAAAGATATATTCATAGGATTAGGTTCAGGATTCTTTACTGATAATAGTATATTCATACATCCTATGCATGAAATATTAATAGATACTGAATTTGCTCTACCTACTTTCTTTAAATTATTACCATTCTTCTTTACAGTAGCTTTCTCAGCTTTAGCTATAATATATCCAGAATTTATGGCTAAAGCTATTACAGATTTCAAATTATCTAGATTAGGTTATTATGTATTTGGTTTCTTTAACCAACGTTTCTTAGTTGAATTATTCTATAATAAATATATAGTTAATACAGTGTTAGATTTAGGGGGTCAAACTACTAAAGTTTTAGATAAAGGAAGTATAGAATGAATAGGACCATATGGAATAAAGGTATGACTAATTAGAACAAGTAAAACTATATCCGGTTTAAGTAAAGGTGTTGTAACAGATTACGCTCTTTATATCTTAATAGGTGTTTGTTTCTACTTATCTATATTTAGTTTCGTATCTGTATATATTGACTTAGTAAACGTGATAACAGTTACATGTGTAGTAGTTTTACTAGGTATAAGTAATTACAGTAATAAATAGTAGTAAAAGGCTATTTTTGAGTATCCCTCTTATTAGTTTTACTAACCCTACCGCAAGCTAGGGATATGAAACTAAGAAGTATAAACAAAATAATAACTATTTGCACATTATGCAGTATATATATTAGTGAGTATATTACTCTAGAATATATAGTAATAAAAATACATATATAGCTTATATAAGTTATTTTATTTACATATAAATAAAATAGATATATGTATTAATAATTTAATTAAATTTATAAATAAAACTATGAGAATATTAAAAAGTCATCCTTTTTTAAAGTTGTTTAACGCATACTTAATAGATCATTCACAACCTAGTAATATAAGCTATTTATGAAACTTCGGTTCATTATTAGGGTTATGTTTAGGAATACAAATAATAACAGGTATAACATTAGCTATGCATTATAATCCAAGTGTAGCAGAAGCCTTTAACTCTGTAGAACATATTATAGCATAATGTGTTCTTTAAATCAAGCTAAATTGCTGGAAATTCTTATTTTGATAAGAGAATCAGCAGGTAAACTAAACTTTTTTTAAGTTAGTATCTTCAGAGACTACACGCTTGACATCTTAAAAAGTTGAAGAAATAGTCCAATTTTTACTGTGAAGTAAAATGGAATGATTATCTATCTATCCTTTAATTTAGGTATAATTTTATCGTTATTTATTTTAGGTTTTTACTTCTTAGTTTGAAGTAAAAACTAAGAAGCGCAAGCGACGGGTATTAAAAATAAAATGACATTTTCAAGTAAAGCTGTGCAGTGCGCACTAGATGACAATATTTCTAAAGTAGATATGAATCAAGAATTTTTATATTGATTTAGTGGTTTTACAGGTGCCGAAGGTAATTTTTTAATAAGTATAGACCGTAATTATATAAAATTAAGATTTAAAATTAATTTACATATCGATGATTTAGAAGTTCTTCAATCAAATTTAAATATAGGTAGAATAATAGAAGAACCCAATAAAAATAGTTGTTTTTTTTTATTGTAGAAGATATGTTAGGTATAGAAACAATATGTCATATTTTCAATAATTATACTTTACATACTAGTAAAAAATTAGATTTTCAATCTTTTAATGAAGCTAGGTTAATTAAAATGAAGGCGCAGCGCTCTAAAAATTTATCAAAATCTGATTTAGAAAAAGTATCATACTTAAAAAATAATATGAATTCGAAAAGAAAAATATTTACATATGATACAACAAAATCTCAAATTATAATAGACCCTAACTGATTTATAGGATTTATTGAAGGTGAAGGTACTTTTGGTATTAAAACGGGATCTTCGTTGTATTTTCAAGTGGCTCAAAAAAATACGAGCCAGCAATGCTTAAATAGAATAACTATTTAATAAATTTATCCCATAATACCAAGTATTTTCATACTCAAAATAATAAGGTATCCCCTATAAATGTTACAAGTACTACTAATATTAGAACAAATGTAGTGTCTTTAGTAGTTGCTAATGTAGATGCTTTATATTACTACCTTTTACCTATATTAGATGAATATCCATTTTATAGTCGTAAATCTATAGATTTTAAATTATGAAGAATGGCTTTATTATTAAAAATCCATGGTTATTATTACACACTAGAAGGAAAGAATTTATTTTTAGATATTTCAGAGATTCTTAATAAAAGATATAGTACAACTATATTATCTAAAGATGTAAATGCAAAAATTAATGAGATTCATAGAAAATTTGACAACATTAAAAAAAAAGATTCCCCTTTTAATATAAAATTAGATATACCCCATATTGAAAATGTACGTAAACTTAGCATAGCAAATATATCTGAAAACCCTAAAATGGTATATATCTATACGAATGAAGGTTTAATAGAAGGATCTCCGTTTGCTTCGTTCAGTGCAGCACATAGAGCATTAGGTTTAAAATCAAGTAGTAATACTTGTAATCGGTACATGGATACAAATAAATTAGAGAAAAATAAATATATTTTCACATCTAAACCCTTAGATAGTGCGTCTAGGGATTAGATTATAGTAGATAGAATTTGTTTCTACAATGATTATGCGTGATGTTAATAACGGTTGATTAGTTCGTTACTTACACAGTAATACAGCATCAGCTTTTTTCTTCTTAGTATATTTACACATAGGTAGAGGATTATATTATGGATCTTACAGATCACCTAGAACATTAGCATGAGTATTAGGAGCAATAATTTTAATCCTTATGATGGGTACAGGTTTCCTGGGTTACTTAAATATAGCCCAAAGCGACTATAATATTAAAACAATTACAACATTAAACAACAAAAGATATTTTTCTACTTCTCGTAACTCTGATATAATAAATAATTTTTTAAGATCTAAAAATCTTCAATCTGTATTCATTTATGTTAAGGTAGATGAGGATTCAGTACGTAAAAGTATAGCTAAAGATACTAAAGGACTTAGTGGTATTTATATGATATTGAATAAAGAAACTTTAAGTTATTATATAGGATCTGCATCTACAGGAAAATTTAATTCAAGATTCACAAGTCATTTAATATATTTAACAGGGAGTAAAATAATTAAAAATTCAGTTAGAAAATATGGTTTACATAATTTTTCTTTTATTATATTAGAACTTTTCCCTGAAATAATTAATCAGGAAAATAATAAGAAATTATTGAACTTAGAAGATTTTTATATAAAATCTCTTTTACCTGATTATAATATATTAACAGAAGCTGGGTCTAGTTTTGGTTATAAACACACGGAAGTAACTAGAATAAAAATGAGAGCTAATTATAGTGAAGTTCGTAGAAATAGAATAGGGAGTCTGAATAAAGGTAAATCTTTTTCACCTGAGACTATAGAAGCTATGAGAGAATCGGCTTTTAACAGAAAAAAGTTAGATTATACAGAGGAAGGGATTTTCAATATGAAAAAGAAATCTAAATCCGTCATTGTTAAAGAGTTAAATAATACTGTTTATGGTGAATTTAACAGTATAGTTGAAACAGCTGAGGCTTTAAATTGTTCTACTAAGACTATACAAAGAACGTTGAAAAGTCCTAGTAAATTATTGAAAGGACGTTGAATTGTTGATTATAATAAATAATATAATAATTAGTATTATAGTTGTAGTCCTGCAAGTAACAAGTTTTATGCAATTTATGGAAAAAAATAAAACTTAAAGCAGAATGACCTGACAGGGTCATTGAAGAAATAAATAATTTCTTTGGCGATATTAGTGAAAACGATCAAAGTATACTAGATTTCTAGTGTAAGAGATCGTCGGTTCTCCATAGGATCGCGACAGACTGGGTCACTGATGGGTAGCTGAAATGCTGCTTAATGCACAGTCGGAACTTTTTATCTATAGTTATAGATAAATGTGATAATTGAACTATAAAAATATCACAGCTTTTTATTTAAAAGTAAGTTTGTATGTACTACCTTACGGTCAAATGTCATTATGAGGAGCTACAGTTATTACTAACTTAATAAGTGCTATACCTTGAATAGGGCAAGACATAGTTGAGTCAATTAAAACTACAGTCTTAGGTATTAGTATGATTTTACTATATTCAATATTGCCTACAATAGGTAATGTTCATAAAAACGTATTAAAGAAAATGAAAAAATTATTAGATAAAAAAGATTATGTTAACTTGCCTACATCTTATCTAGCCTTTTTAGTGGGATTAATAGATGGAGATGGTTATATTCAAATAACTAAAACAACTAAAGGATTTATAACAATAAAATTAGTTATTTCTTTACATCTAGAAGATATTTCAACTTTGGAATATATCCATTCTACTTTAAAATTGGGTAGTATAAATGTATATAAAGATTTAAGAAGTCCAAATTGTAAATTAGTAATAAATAGAACTGAATTACAGGAAATTTTATTTCCTTTATTAATACATAATAACATATTCTTTTTAACTGAAACTAGAATTAATCAGTTTAATTTGGCTATGCATATTCTTAAAAATGATATAAAAATGTTTGATGAAATACCTCCAAGAGACAATATTGGAGATGTATTTAAATTACCGGAAAATGCAAGGGATTACGCATTATTATATTTCTTTAAAAATTGAATTGTAGGATTTACATGCTCAGAAGGTTCCTTTTTTATTAAAAGTAATAATGATGGTTGTTTTCAGTTAAAACAAAGAATACATACAAATTTATTTGAAGCATTGAGATTAGTGTTTAATACTAGAAGAAAAATAGACACTACTAATAATTTTAATCAATTTAGTGTTAGTTCTAAATCTGATATTCAAACAGCTATAAATTTCTTTTCTTTCGAAGGTTTACATCCTTTAATTGGATTAAAGTACATTGAATACATGAAATGATTAAATAATTTACAAAATTCTAAGTGTTATAGTAAATTACATTACCCTAAACTGTAAAAAGGGCTCCTTAAAAATAAGGCTAGCTATTTTATAAGCTATGCTATAATTAATTTTTAGTGGCAAATGGGGAAAATTACAAGAACATTTAATAATATAAACTTACCTCCTTATTATTAAATTATTTGTAGCGGAACTTAATTCGGTTTATTCAAAGGAATTAAGGACGTTCAACGACTAATGAGTGAGTTAAACCAACAATAAGCTCAACACGATAACCCTAGGGTTTTATAACGTTAGCTATATAGCAGCGTATTTAATAAAATTCAAGACATAGTCTAATTGTATCTGAAAGGATATAAAGTATTAATTAAAAATTATACATAGTTATATTGTCATATGAGGAGGTTTATAGATAACAGATGAACCACAATATGGTGACATATTGTTAAAAATCTTGCTTGATGCTGGAAAATCTTCTAAAATTAATTTAATATCTATTATTTTCGTTTAATCTAAATAACTATATGAAGACAATCAGCAGGGGTCAAATAGTATGAATATGCTTAAAACCCTTCAGAGGCTAAACGCAAGAGATCTTATATATAGGTTTTTAGTTAAAAATAGATATTTGAATATCCTATAAAGTACATGCTAAAAATTTATTAAAAGATCAAGATATAGTCCGAACAATAAAGAGATTTATTGAATTTAGTTCACTTATTTTATTTTAGATTTAATATATTTTTTTAGTTAATTTGCTTTAAAGTATAGTATAAAAAGACTTGGTACTTAATCCTGTATACTTAAAGGTAGATTTAACCTTAAACGTACTAAGCTTATCATCACTATGATGATAAAAATATTATAATAAGCAGCAGGAGAAGCTCATTATAAGTAATTAGTTTTTTAAAGATATATACATTGAAAATTTGAAATTTTCACTATGCTATTAAATTTTAATAATAGTTCTTTTTATATTAGTCCATTTGCTTTATTCTTTTTGCTAACTTTTTCAATTTGTTTTATCAGATTACATGGAAATTTAGGTCCCTTGTTTATTTATAGATTTATGGTTACACCTATTTGAGCTCTTAATATTATATTTTTTATTAGTTTTATCACTATTTTTTATTTTATATGTGATTCTTCTAACTCAGATAATTTAGTTTTCCTTATGATAGATAAAGAAAGTAATAATATAAATGTAGGAGAAAATGCGACTGTTAACCTTAATGACGGAAAGGTTAGTCTTTCCGTAAATCATATGGGAAAAGTTGCGGCAGCTATCTCAGCAACAGGTGGAGCAACAGCAGGTATTCAAGTAGCTAAATATGTAGCAGGTCCTCCTGCAGTAAAAATAGCAGCAGGTGTTGCTACTGCTGGTTTAGTACAAGTAACTACGGCTGTTATGAATACAGTTCTAAATTCAGAAGGTAAGAACGGTCCAACTAAATTAGTAGCTAATCTAGTAGGTGAAAACGAATATCCTTTAAATTTATTGGTTCATATGAATACATCTGTTATTTGTGGTCTAATATTTTTATATATTATTTTAAATATTTATATAAGTAAATATATAATTAATAAAGATATTGTTAAATATCTGCCTGTTTCATTACAAAACTATAAAATAGTTAAGTTTTTTGTTTTATGATTAGATAAATACCTGAATCTATGAAGTAAAAATAGCAATTATTTTTTAGGATTTTGTTATTTTATGCTATCATATAGTATAATTCTGTGTAAATTTATTTTGTATATAATATTGTTAAATAAAAGTGTAACATTTAATTATTATCCCTTAGATTTATTGTTTTATATTAACGGTTTAATTGTTTGTGCTATTACGTTTCTATGTATTATTTTAAATATCTACACAAGTAAATATATAATTAATAAAGACTTTATTAAATATATACCTCAAAATTCTAAGATAGGTAAATTCTTCGCTTTATGATTAAATAAATACTTAAATTTATGAAGTAAAAATAGCAATTATCTTTTAGGATTTTGTTATTTTATGCTATTTTTTTGCATCACTGTTTGCAAACTAGGACTATACTTAATACTATATACCTAATTTAAAGAGCTTTAGTACTCCAAATTAATCTGCTATACTTATATAAAAAATCTAAAAATTCTTCAATAAGTAATATAAAATAAGTAAACTATTAACATAATTGTTCGGTTAACAATGCTACATTAAATAGATTCTTTGCATTACATTTTGTTTTACCTTTATACTAGAGGTATTAAAATTTACCCAATTGCTTGGAACCCAATATTATTTCAATTCTATTGAAAATAAGCAGCAAAGTATGATCCTTTCTCTTTTTAAATAAAGGTTATAATCATATGAGTTCAACGACTAAACGGTAAAATAAAAAATATATATTTCTATTTTTTATATGATATAGTCTAAACATTACTGTGAAGTAATGGTTATACAGTATGTATAATATTAATATAATTGTATTGAGTATAATCTTTCTTATCCTAGTAACAAATTATAGTACATTAAGTTCAAAAATTTATGACTATTGAGTTAATAAAATAGAATTAACTAAAACAGTTGTTACTAGTAAAAAAGAAATAATACATCCTAATGTGGATGTTAGCTTTCTAAGCTTTCTAGTGGGAGTAATAGATGGAGATGGTTACATACAATGTAGAAAAAAATCTAATGGGTATATTGAATTCAATCTAGTTATTACTTTCCAAAATAGAGATCTTGCTACTTTTGAGTATATTCTAAGTAAATTACATTTTGGTATTATAGCTAAAATAAACCCTACTTTAAGTAAATTAGTTCTTTATAATTTTGAACTAAAATATGTTTTAATTCCATTATTGCTTAAACATGGTTTATTCTTTTTAACTGAAAATAGAATTAATCAGTATAATTTATTATTATATACTTTAGATTATAATATAAAAAAATGAGAATTATTACCCGATGTAATTCCAAACTATAGTCCTATAATTCTTAACAAACCTATAAATATCTTACGTAATGTTTGATATTATAAAGATTGATTAGTTGGATTTGTAGTAGCTGAAGGTTCTTTTTTTGTTCAAGCTAATAAAGAAATTTCTTTTAGTATAAGCCAAAAAAGTAATAAAATTTTAATGGAATCTATTCATTTGTTCTTTAAACCTAATAGAGCTATTTATTATTCAAAAGATAAAGACGTTTCTCTTGTTCGTATGTCCTCAGCAAAAGATATACAAAAAGTTGTAAATTTTTTTTCATTTGAGGATAATTATCCATTAGTAGGATTTAAAAAAGATAGCTATGAAATTTGATTAAAAGCTTTAAAAGAATCAAGTAGATATAAAGATATAAAACTTCCTTAAAAGGGTAAGTTAATAAAAAAATTGTTAAAGATAGAAACTAGGTGCAAGCTATAGAACTTTTAGTTTTTCTATTCTATATTATAAGCGCGTCTAATGTTTAGATGGATAATCTCTTAAATATCCTTAGTATGGAAGCGCTCTCGTTAACATTCCTTAGGTGCTAAGTGGTTAAATTAAAATACGTTATATAAATAAATAATAAAATTGTTGTATTAGCTGCATTAGCATTAATGCATTTAATAGCTGTACATGAATCAGCAGGGGCCAGTAACCCTTTAGGTGTACCAGGATATTATGACAGAGTACCTTTTGCTCCATACTTCTTATTCAAAGATTTAATAACAATATTTATTTTCTTCTTTGTATTAAGTATCTTCGTCTTCTTTATGCCTAATGTGTTAGGAGATAGTGAAAATTATGTTGTAGCTAATCCTATGCAAACACCAGCTGCTATAGTACCTGAATGATAAAGTAAAAGAAATGTCATTCTAAAATCTCGAGAATTGCTGGAAAACCTTTTAAATATGTATAGATGTTTAAGCAAGATAATCAGCAGGATAGCCTTTAAACTTATTAAAGGAGTCTTCAGAGACTATACACGAGACAATTCTTGATAATTGAAGATATAGTCCGACCATAATAGAAATACTATGAGTTTAACACTACACATCCATGGATTTATCCTCTATAATATTCTTTGTTTCTAGTAAAATATTGTTACGTTCAACAAAAGGGTTAACTCGTTTATCTGCATTTGAAAGAGAAACAATAAAACTACCAGATGAAACTAAAGAAGTATTAATAGGGATTTTACTTGGTGATGCCCACATAGTAAGAAGATCACCAACTGGTAACTCTAGATTAGTTTATTCTCAAACTGCCATTAAGCATAAAAATTATTTTGATTATGTTTTTAGCTATTTTAATTCTTATTGTGCAAAAGATTATAGACCTCAATCTCGATTAGTAGTGGACAATAGTACTAAAAAAACATACAGTGCTATATCTTTCACAACTATGCAACTTTCTTGTTTTAATGAGTTTAGGGAATTATTTTATAATTCAAATAAAAAAATAGTCCCAGAAAATATAGATGTATTGTTAACATCTCGCGGTTTAGCATTTTGAATTATGGACGACGGAAGTCGTCAAGGTAGTGGTTTACACATTAGTGTCTACGGATTTTCTAATACAGATGTAGACAAGTTAATGTTTACCTTACAAATGAAATTCAATCTTATATGTTCTATTCATTACAATAAAGATAGAAAACCTCGTATTTATATTTTTAAAGAATCTATGGATACTTTAATAACTTTAGTAAAACCTTATTTTATTAAAGATATGTTATATAAATTAGGTTTATAAAGCTATCATTTATTTTCCCTTAAGAGATATTGAAAATAGATGATAATCGATTTATTACCATTCTATGCTATATTAAGATCTATACCGAATAAATTATTAGGTGTTATAGCTATGTTTGCTGCATTAGTAGCTATTTTAGCTTTACCTTACACAGACTTAGGTAGAACTAAAGGTTTACAATTCAGACCTTTAAGTAAAATACTCTTCTACATATTTGTAGCTAACTTCTTAATACTACAACAATTAGGTGCAAAACACGTTGAAAGTCCATTTATAGAATTTGGACAAATAAGTACTGCATTATACTTTGCTCATTTCTTTGTATTAGTGCCTGCAATTAGTATAATAGAAAACACATTAATAGATTTATATTTAGCAAATAATAAATCAAGATAATAGATCTATTAGTAATGTAAATACCCTTTTATAGTAATTTTTTTTATTACTATAAAAGATTATGCTGTAAACGGATTTACACTGTGATTGCAAATCATTAGTTCGAGGTTCAATTCCTCCATAATCTTACCATAAAAAACTTAACTATAAAAAAATCTTTAATACTTATTATATTAAATAATTTGCTATATTTATAATATAGAATATATGATTATATAAAGTCAATTTAATTTACTATTTACTATTTAAGTATTAAGAGAGTATGTTATAATTTATTAGTATATAAAAGCGAAATAAATATATTTACTTAGACTTATACGTGAATTTAGATAGAACTTATTTGTTCAATTAGTTACTCATTATTAATGTTATTTTATCTAAAAACTATACTCTTTTTTCTTTGCAATCTTGAAATTAGAAGGTACCCGAAACTTGAAATTAAGATCTGAAATATCAATGGGTATGGAAAGGTGATTTAATTCAACTAACGCCAAAGATATAGGAACATTATACTTAATCTTTGCTTTATTTTCAGGATTATTAGGTACTGCATTCTCAGTATTAATAAGATTAGAATTAAGTGGACCAGGGGTTCAATTCATATCAAATAACCAATTATATAACAGTATCGTAACAGCACACGCTTTATTAATGAGTGCGCCGTTGTACTTTGAGTTGTGGTTGATTCAACTAGAATCTGTGAACGAAAGAAGTCACATAAAGAGCTATCAGGCTGGTGAAGTCAAACTTCACGGGGAAACCCAAACAGCTAAGCTGATAGAAAAGGGAGTAAACAGAACAGATGCTCATGTTCAAGGAATTACTTCTGATCTAAGCTGTGCAACGTTTAGGTTAACGAACTTGATTACACGTAGCATCCTTCACCAAAGGAACTTTGTCAAATGAGCAAATAGGGCAAATGTATTATTCAATCTAATTTTATCATTAGTTTTAGATCTTCTTTCAAAGAATAATAGGAGAACTCGCAGAGAGCCAAAAAACTACGCAAGGAACCAAGCACAGAGTACCGCACCAAGGAACTACGGGATCACCTACGGGAACCATAGATATATGGTACCTAATAACCTACGGATAATGTTGGGACCCCTATCGGGTGGTGACGGAGTCGCCGTACTAGGATGTAGTTACAACATCTGAAGGGTGACAGTTTCAAATCTACAAGTGAGAACATTAACTTCAAAAGCCGGCAGTAATGCGATACGTGGCAGCGATTTAAATAATACACTTGAATCCGTTGAAGTTAACATAAAAGCAATAAGCAATCTTAAAAACTTAGTAACAGCTTACGAATTGATAAAAAGTAAACCAGGAAATATGACGAAAGGTGTTGATGATGTAACACTAGACGGAATAGACCTAAAATACTTAAAAAAAGTTCAGTCTGAATTAAAAGGAGGTAAGTATAAATTCAACCCAGCTAGAAGAATACAAATTCCAAAGCCAGGTAAGAAAGATACCAGACCATTAACTATAGCATCTCCTCGAGAAAAAATTGTTCAAAAAGCAATCCAGATCATTATGGAAAGACTTTACGAAAATAAATTCCTTGAAACTTCACATGGATTTAGACCTGATAGAGGAACTCATACAGCAATGAAACAAATGGAAGCCACTTTTCAAAGTGCACATTACATAATTGAAGCGGATTTCTCTAAAGCATTTGACACAATTCAACACGAAGCCTTATTAAGCATCATAAAAGAAGAGATAAAATGCGAAAAAACCTTAGAGCTTATAAAAAGCGGACTAAAGGCAGGACACATCGAATTCGGAGAATTACATAACAATCTAGCTATGGGTACAGCTCAAGGATCTATATTAAGTCCCCTTCTATGTAATATATTCCTACACAAATTGGATAAATATATAGAGGAGTTGAAGATAGAATACCAAAGAGGTGAAAAAAGATCTAGAAACAAAGAAAACATGAAGCTCCAAAATCAAGCTAAATACTGAAGAATGAAAGGATATGATAAAAGTAGACCTTTAGAATACAGAGAAATTATCAGAAACCTGATAAAAACACAAAGTATAAATAGAGATGATACATTTATTAGAATAAATTACGTAAGATATGCCGACGATTTCGTAATAGGGGTTGAAGGAAGCTCAAAATTTGCCAAAATCATACTACAGAAAGTAGAAAGATTCGTAAATGAAGAGTTGAAATTAAAATTCAACCCGAATAAAACATCCATATCCAAATTCAATAAAACTCCTTATAAATTCTTAGGGTATAGTATTCGGGCTCCACTTACGAAAAGAGGAAAAAAACCTCTTGAAAAAGTTATAGTTAACGGAAAAATCATCACAAGAAGAAAGAAAGTAAGAATAAATATAGAAATGGATACAATGAAAGTTTTAAAGAAACTGGAAGATAATGGATTTATTCGTAAAAGATTATCACATAAACTACATAAAGAATTAGAATATAGAGGGACTTTTAAAGGAAATCTATTAAATTTAGATCACCCAGATATCCTAAGATATTATAACTCCGTTGTAAGAGGTATTCAAAACTATTATAATTTCTCTAGGAATAGATCTGACATTGCAAAAGTAGGATGACTCTTAAAAGAATCATGCGCTCTAACATTGGCCAGAAAATTCAAACTAAAAACGATGGCTAAGGTCTTTGAAAAATTCAATAAAGATCTAGGATCTAATGTAGATAAAGATAAAAGAATATCTTTCATAGACATATCTTACACTAAAGCTGTAAATATAGCGAGAAGTGTTAAGACAAACATAGATCCTTTGAAAAGTATTGAAACAGTTTGAAATGCTAAATTTACTAAATCAGGATTATTAAATCCTTGTATCATATGTGGTAGTAATACAAATGTAGAAATGCATCATGTGAGACAAATTCGAGATATGAAAAATCCAAAAAGTAAATTAGACTTCTTTACTAGACAGATGGCTGCGATCAATAGAAAGCAGATACCATTATGTAAAAATCACCACATCAGACTACACAATAATACATGAACTGATAAGGAGAGAACAATATTCAACTACGAAGCAAAGAAAAAGGTAGCGCAAAAAGTTAATAAAACAGATGATCGGAAAGATTAGATTCGAAATGGAGAGCTGTATGATTGGAGACAATCACGTACAGTTCGGAGGGCGACGGAAGACGTAAGTTAACTAGGTCGACCCTACTATTCTTCATGGTCGACAAATGAAGACTATTTAATCTTAATTTTTGTAGCTGAAAGCTAGCAACTAATTTAACATTATGTAATAACCAGTCTAACTCTATTATTATTACAAATAGTAAAAATAACAAATCTAATAGAAATAATGATGATGTTAATCAAATACCTAAATATACTAAAATATATATAGAAAATCCTTTTAACAATAGAAATCTTGTATTAAAAGTAACTAAAAACCAAAAAGGAGTATACATTTGAGAAAGCAAGAATCATAAATATGTAGGTCATTCTATTAATTTATAGAACAGAATAAGCTCTTATTTTATACCTTCTATTCTTAATACTAAAGCTCGTAGAGTATTACGTTATTTTAATAAACATGGATTTCAAGATACAAATCTGTCTATATATATAATGAATGAAAATACAAGTTTAGAAGAAGTTGTATGTTTAGAACAACATTTTATTGATACTTTAAAGCCGAGTTTAAATGTAGATTTAATAGCAAAAAGCTCAGGTTATCATGAGCCCATGAGTCTAGAAATAAGAGATAGATTGCGTAAACAAAGAGGTACTCCTGTATATATTTACAATGTAGAAGATTTTACTTTGTTATATATATTTGAATCAAAACAACATATGTATGATTCAATTAATATTCACCATAAAACTTTAAATAATTGTTTAAATGAAGGTGCAATATATTTAGATACTTTCTTCTTATCTATAGATCAAATAGAAGAGTCTGAAGGTATAAATTTCTTAACTTTAAATCAGATAAAGGAATTAATAATTGAAAAACGTAAAGTTTATTCAGTTAAACATCCGGCGTCTATTAGTATTTTAGCTGAATTTAAAGATGATTCGAGTAAGAACTTATTATTTTCATCTTTAAGAAGTTTAGCTAATCATCTAAAAGGTGATAGGAAAACTATCAGAGAATACTTAAAAGGTAAGAGATCTGGTTATTAGAGGAAAATGAAAATTTTCATATTAAGATTAAATAGATTAGGCATGGCCGGGTAAGATAGAAATATCTTACTTTCTTTTCACTATCTGCTGGAACCCCCTTAGAGCCTTTAAATCTAGTACCGCAAGCTAAAAGTTAGCAGTGGAATACAGTAACATCTTAAAGGATTGGGCAATCAGCAGGAAACCAACGATAATAGAATTATCAAGTAGGATCCTCAGAGACTACACGTGAAATATCTTAGTAAATATTATTTAATATTTAAAGATAAAGATATAGTCCGTTCATATTCGAAAGTCTATGAGTAAACGTATGCCTGCATTAATCGGAGGATTCGGTAAAATCAAAGTGCATATGCAAACTTTTACATCATTACCTAACCCTTGGCCTAGCACTGGCTATGCCAGGGCGAAAGGAGAAAATAAATTAGAATTTTTACGGAATAAGTTTGGACACTATCTAGCTGGCTTAATAGAAGCGGATGGTTCGTTTGCTGTACATGATATAAACTCAAATGCAAAAAGATATTTGCCCAAAATATTAATAGTTTTTAGTTTAAATGATATTCCCTTAGTTGAAAAATTAATATCTGTTTTTGAAGTAGGGAAAATGTATAAAAAAGAAAATCAAGGATGTGTCATATGACAGATTCAGAATATAGATGATGTCATAAAGATCATCCAAATTATTAATGGTAAAATGCGAACACCTAAAATAGAGGCGTTACACCGGGCAATAAATTGATATAATAATAATAAGGGTACTAATATTGAACCCTTAGGTTTAGATTTATCGCCTGTAGATAGTAATGCTTGATTAGCTGGGTTTTCTGATGGTGATGCAAATTTTAGTATTAATTTAACAGATAGAAAGAAAAAAGGTGCAATTACTTCTAAAAGAGTACAGGTATTTTTTCGTATTGAATTAAGACAAAATTATCATAGAGAAGCTTCAGTTGAACAAGGGGGTATTAGCTATTTCAATATATTAAGTGAGATAGCTAGATACCTTGGTGTTAATTTATATTCACGATCTAGAGAGCAAAATGAAAAAATTTTTTATGCTTATACGGTTATATCACATAATTTAGAAAGTCATAAAAAAGTTATAGAATATTTTGAACGTTATCCTTTGTATTCTTCAAAATATTTAGCTTATAGGGATTGAAAATATGTAGTAGAACAAATTAGGTTGCGTCAAGGTAAACCTTTAACGCCCGAAAATATATTGGAGATTCAAAAAGTTAAAGGTCAATTTAATAATAAACGAAAAAATTTTGATTTTTCTCATTTAAATACTATTGTTTAAAAGCTTAGCATTGTACAAAAAAATAGAAATTGCCGAAGATAATAGTAATATTATCATATAAAATATAACTAAATGACGGGAAGTTCCTAAAGTTTTATTATAGTAATCATGAAAGTTTATCCTTAAAAGTGTACCATACGACTCTTGCTGCTTGGTAGAAGGAATAGGGTCACACTAACAAGGTTTATAGTACTAATTAGTAATTAAACGTACATGATACTTAAAACTAATAAAAATAAATATGGATAATCCGCAGGAAACAAAACAACATTACGCCTAAGCGCTTATTCTTACAACAAAATATGAATTGAACGAGCCTTAGGACTATAAGGATGGTGGTAGGATCCTCAGAGACTATACGTTATACTCCTTTATAGCATTTGCTGTAAAGGATGAAGAGATAGTCCAAATGTAATTTAACGATTACAATAAAATGAATTTCTTAATGCCTTTAATGGTAGGAGGTCCTGATATGGCAAACAAAAAGGTCCACCTTGGGGGTATAATAAAGAAAAAAAAATATTTTAAGACAAAAAATAATGATTTCAATTCATATCTAGCTGGCTTATTCGAAGGTGATGGACATATTTGAATAAAAAATCCTGATGCGAGTGATAAAAAGAAACATAATCCAAGATTTTGTATAACTTTTAGTTTAAAAAATGAACCATTAGCAAAAAAACTATTAGTTATTATAGAATCAGGGTTTATTAGATATAAAACTAAAGACAATGCTTGTGTATTAGTAGTTTCACCTGTAGTAGGTTTAAAGAAAATAGTCTCTTTGATAAATGGTGAATTAAGAACACCTAAGATACATCAATTGTATAAATTGATTGATTGATTAAACAAACATCATAATACTAATATAGATAAGTTACCTTTTAAAGAAAGTCCTTTGGCTAGTGATAGTTGATTAAGTGGATTTCTTGACTCAGACGGAAGTTTTTCTGTACTACATACTAAAGTAGAAAATAATGCAAAAAAAAGAAAAATATCTTGTAGATTAAGAATCGAGCAAAGAATGTTAGACCCTGTAACAGGTAACAGTTATTTAAATGCTTTAACAAATATAGCTAAATTTCTTAATTGTAGTTTATTAACTAGAATTCAAAAATCTACAGATAATGAGTATTATACTCTTACAGCGTCAAGTAAAAATTCTACTGAAATTTTGGTAAATTATTTAGATAGATATTCTTTATTCTCAAGTAAATATTTAGATTATAAAGATTGAAGAGAAATTGTGTTATTAATACTTGAAAATAAACATTATACACAGCAAGGTATAGCTAAAACTGATTCTGTTAGAGATAGTATGAATAGAAATAGAACTTATTTCAATTGAGATCATATAAAGAAATTATCAGTTTAAACTTACAATTATTACTATTTTGTTATTTATATATAGCCCCCTAAACCAGGGAATGCCGTTAAAAAGTGTAAACTTTTTAATTATTACTTCGCTATATGCATAGAATCTCTCGAAAATGGAAGGAATTTTCCTATCAACAGATACATAGACACCTGATTGGGGTTTACAAACACATAAAGTTGTGCAAATAACTGAATCAGTCGTAACACTTATGTATACATGGGAAGAATGTGCAGGAAACCAAAATAATTTAAATTATGTGTAGGATCCTCAGAGACTACAGGCGAAGCCCCTTCTTGAGGGTGAAGACATAGTCCGTGATGGTAGGAAACTACCATTGTAAAACGATTCCCTAGATTAAATAATATAAGTTTCTGATTATTACCTCCTAGTTTAATGTTATTAATATTCTCTGCATGTATAGAAGGTGGAGCAGGTACTTTTCTGTGCCCTTGTAGTAAGTAATTACTACTTTGCATACCACCATTTGCTGGAAACTCCTCTTAAGGACAATCAGCAGGAAACCCTTATTTTAAGGAGATCTTCAGAGACTATACGTGGTACACTCGTAATTATTACGGTGAAGAGATAGTCCATCCGTATATGTAAATATACGATTAGTATTAAATGTATTTTTTGTGTAGGCAGGAAAATCCGATAAAATACTTAAATCTTCCTATACTTCTTTGTTATCTAATGAAAACTATTTTAATTCACAATTAGGTAGTTATTTAGCTGGATTAATAGAAGGGGATGGATCCATAATTGTACCTAAGACAATTAGAAATTCAAAGGGTAAATTGTTATATCCTGTAGTAAAAATCACTTTTGTAAAAAAGGATACGCCTTTAGCTATTAAAATACAAGAAGTAATTAATGGTGGAACTTTGGTATATCCTAAGAATTCAAATTATGTAGATCTTTTGTTTCAAAACATGGATTCTATACGAAAGATTGCTATACTGCTTAATGGTAATATGAGGACTCCTAAGATAGAAGCTTTACACAGATTAATCGATTGATTAAATGCTAAAGATAAAATTCAATTAATTAAATTAGGTTTAAATTCTACTTCGTTAGGTAATAACCCTTGATTAGCTGGTTTTATAGAAGCAGATGGTAGTTTTCATTGTGGTTTTGATTTAAATGCTAAATGTTTAGCGAATAGAGTAAGATGTTATATGACTATTTCTCAAAAACAAATATATAATATTAATCTTCAAGAAAATAATTCTAATTTTAATTTTATGAAACAAATCCAAGAGTTTCTAGAAGTTAAAACAGTAAATGAAATAAAAAGAATTAAACAAAATTATATAGAAGAAGCTTATGTTGTTAGAACGTATAAAAAAAGTTCTTGTGATATTTTAATCAACTATTTAAATTGTTATCCTCTATTTAGCTCTAAACACCTAGATTTTTTAGATTGATGTAAGGCATATCACATAAAAATAACTAAAAAGTTTACAACTCAAGAAGGAACGTCCGAATTATTATCCATAAAAAATAGCATGAATACTAAAAGAACTCAATTTAATTGAGATTCATTAAACAATTTTTATGCTTAATGTATTCAGGATATACAATAAATAGATGGATAAATTTAATACTATATAACCGACAGGGTGAACAATCTACCCTCCTTTATCTGGATTACAAAGTCACAGTGGACCTAGTGTAGACTTAGCAATATTTGCCTTACATTTATCAGGGGTAAGTAGTTTACTTGGAGCTATAAACTTCGGCTTGCGCTTACAATTCTTAGTTAAACTAAGATATATTTACTTTATTTACATTATAACCTTCTTAAATATAAGTAAGAAAAGTTTTACATTGTTAGTTAAATCTAACGATGATTGCACATGTGATAAATTAGAGAAAGAACCCCTAAGTGTAGAAGAGGAATTAAATGGGGACGGCAGCCTTGCAGCCGGTAAAAAATATAATGGAGAAAATCCATTTGAACCTGAGGAAGACCCTGAAAAAGATAAAAAGCAGGATTGAGGTCTTATTTTAGGTAGAAAAGGTAAAAATTTATTTGCCCATCAATTAGCTAATGCTCAAATAAATAGTTGTAAACCTGTAACTTTAAAAGTATTAAATGAAATATTAGCATATTCTAATATTTTAGTCAGTGAAGATACTTTTAATTCCTTATTAACTGTACCTAAATGAGTCTTTACGAATTTACATAAACAAGAAACCTTAGATTTAATTTATGATAAATTAGGTTTACCTTACAGTAAGGTTCAATCTCAAGGTGTTTATATTTTTACTTGTTTAACTACGGGTCAAAAGTATGTAGGTTCATCTAGCCAATTATCTTTTAGATTAAAAGGTTATTTAAATCAAACGCATAAAAATACTGGTAAATTAATTCCCTTAATAAAAGAAATAGGTTTATCTCCATTTAAATTAGAAGTAATATGTTTACCATATTACTCTGAGTTAAGACCAGAAATAGTTTTAGAGCAATACTATTTACTAGATCCTTCTTTTAATTTAAATACGGTAAGAATAGCAAATAATCCTAGTGGGTCTAATTCTAGAGCTTTATATTTATACAATCGAGATAAATCTATACTTTATTTTTTCACTACACAACAAAAAGATTTTATATCTAAACTTAACATAAGTCATACTACATTTACTAAACACCTTGAAAAAGGTACTTATTACTTAGGTAAATATTTATTTTTAAGAGAAAGGATTTATACTGCTAGGTCATCTGATATGACTTTAGCTCAAATAGCTTTAATGTTAAAAAGAGATAGAGTAAAATTTAATAAAGAAAAACCTATTAATAGTTCAGCTAAAGCCATTTTATTAATAGATATACTAAGTAAGGAAGAACTTTTATTTGAAAGTTTAGGTCAATGTATTAATTTCTTAAAAAATAAGGGGTTTTCTGCTTCTCAATTTACACTAGTAAAACGTTTGAATACAGATTTATCCTATAAAGGTTATCTATGTAAAACTGTAAATAATAAATAAATATTAATTAGCCAGAAAGAAATGAGGTTTATATAAAATTAAAACTATATGCAGGGAACTCCTAAAGTCTTAAGTACTTATAATAGTGAAAATCTTAATGAATGTAACAATGGACAATCCGCAGGAAACCAAAATAATAGGGTAATTCCCTTTATGAGTAGGATCCTCAGAGACTATATGTTTTACACCAAACCGAGCTTTCGTTTTGCTGAAGAGATAGTCCACAAAGGTAAGAAATTACCTTCTTTAGTGTCATAACTACTATAGCTAACATGAGAACACCTGGTATACAATTATACAAATTAGCTTTATTCGGATGAGCTGTAGTAATAACAGCTGTATTATTATTATTATCATTACCTGTATTAGCTGGTAAAATACTGCCAGCTTTAAATTTGGCCAATTGCTGGAAAGAGATAGATGTATTAATTATATCTTTATCAGCAGGATGTTTAGTAAGTTTGAACTTATTAAAATTCTTCAGAGACTATACGCCAAAATTTATATGCTATATGCCTTTAAATAGAAAAAGTAGATTCTTGTCTAGTTATAGTAAGAATTTTGATTTTAGATTTGCTTCCTACTTAGCAGGTTTAATTGAGGGAGATGGTACTATTCTAGTACCCAAGTCAGAAAGATCACCTAAAGGCCCATTATATTATCCTTCAATACAAATAGTATTTGATTTAAGAGATTACCCTTTAGCTTTAATGATACAATCTAAACTAGGCCATGGTTCTATTTCTAGGAAAAAAGGGTCTAGTGCTTATGTATTATCGATAAACAAATCTGAAGGTATAATTATTGTAACTCATCTTATAAATGGTTACCTGAGAACTCCTAAAATTTATTCTTTACATAGACTAATTGACTGATTAAATTCAAAACTTGATTTAAATATAGAAAAGAAGGGTAAAGATATAAGTAATATAAACTCTAATTGTTGATTAGGAGGGTTTATAGATGCTGACGGGCATTTTTCAGTAAGAACTACTTTAAGTAGTAAATATCCTAAAATAGAATGTAAATTTGAACTATCTCAAAGACAAGTTGACCTTAATAATGAAAATAATTATGAATATTTGAGTTGAATCGCGGATTTCTTACTATCTACTGTAAAAGTAATTAGAATGAATAAACCCAAACCTGAATATAGAGTTAGAACTATTAATTTAAATAGTAATTTAATATTAATAGAATATCTTGAAAAATACCCTTTATTTTCTAGTAAGTATTTAAATTATAAAGATTGAATAAAAGTATTGTCATATTTTGAACTTAAAAAGCATACACAACCTGAATATATTAAAACTATAGTAGAAATCAAATCTCAAATGAATAATAACAGAACAGAATTTAATTGAGATCATTTAAAGAACTTTTATAGCTTATATAAATAAAATATAGTCCTAACAATATGGTGACATATTGAGTATCTACTTTAAACAGAGCTTGCGCCTTGTTTAAAAGGTTAATTTAACCATGAGACCAGGTCTAGTAGATCAAATTTTATTTTTGGGTATAACTATGATATTAACAGATAGAAACTTTAACACTTCATTCTTTGAAGTAGCAGGAGGAGGTGATCCTATTTTATTCCAACATCTTTTTTGATTCTTCGGACACCCCGAGGTTACCTTTATAAGCCTCGTAATGTTGCTATATGCTGGAAAAGCTTCGAGAACTAGTTTTAAATACTTCATCTTTCTAGACACAGTAAAAAAGTTAAAACAATGAAGTCAATCAGCAGGTAAGACTAACATTAATAGTAGAACCTCAGAGACTATACGCAACAGTACTGAACATATAAAAAATATATCTATTCATGTACCTAGACACTTAAAACCTTTAAATGATGAACAACTTGGGCATTACTTAGCTGGACTAATAGACGGGGATGGACATTTTAGTTCTCAACAACAATTGGTAATTGTTTTTAGTTCAACAGATATTCAATTAGCTTATTATATAAAGAAAACAATAGGTTACGGTTATGTAAGAAAAGTTCAAGATCAAAATGACTACTTATATATCATATCTAATAAGGATGGTATATTAAAAGTAATCCATTTAATTAATAATAAATTGAGAACTGTTAATAAATATAATCAAGTTACTAATTTCTTAAAGGATTCAAACGAAAATTTAGAATTTGGTATGAATAATACTAAAGCTTTTGCTAATTATTGAATAGCAGGATTTTCTGATGCAGATGGTAGTTTTCATATTAATATTCTTAATAGAGAAGAAAGATCTAAACCTGAGATTAGATTGAACTTTCAAATAGTGGCTTCAGAGGAAAATTCTCTATTATTAATTAAAGAAGCATTTGGTGGTAACATAGGTTATAGTAAAAGTCATGATACTTACTTCTATGGATCAACTAGCTGAGGTTCAGCTAAAAAAGTAATAAGTTATTTTGATACTTATCATTTACAATCTAGTAAATATCTTCATTATCTTAAATGAAGAAAAGTATATATAATGTTACAAAGTCAAGATCATTTAACGGAACTTAGTTTAGGAAAAATCCAAAAGATACAAAAATCAATGAATAGAAGTTTAGTATAAGATAGAGTCCTAACAAAGACGGAAGTTTTTGAGTATTAATTTTAATAGTAGCCTCTGCTGCTAGCACAGCACAAAAAGACTATTAAGTTAATCAAAATAATTGTTACATTTTAATTATACCAGGTTTCGGTATAATTAGTACAACAATCTCAGCTAACTCAAGCAAACCTATATTCGGTAACATAGGTATGGTCATTCGTAGGCCTACGTTAACTAATAATGACGTTAAACCTCTTTATATGCTGGAAACCTCTAAGACCTTAAATACTAGTAATGTTAAATTTAATAGTGAAAAAGTTAAGGATATTACAATGAGTAATCAGCAGGTAAATAATAAGATATTTTTTATAATTAAGGATTTAAAATGTGTCTATTATAACCTCAGAGACTACACAAGAGGAATCTTTCTATTTGAAAGGTTAAGATATAGTCCAATATTTAATAAAAGTACTAAATTAAGGACATATAATAAGGTACCTGTAAATAAAGTATTAAGTAAAAATTTATCTATTAAACATTATTTACACAAACTAGATCCTAATTGGGTGACAGGATTTGTAGATGCTGAAGGTTGTTTTTCTGTAATAATAGAAATTCCCAGCGCAAGCTATGATTTGAAAAAAAAAGTAAGGGTTTCATTTGAAATAAATTTACATGAAAAAGATGAAGAAATTTTGAATAAAATTCAATATTTTTTCGGTGTAGGTGCTGTATATAATAGGCCTGATATAAAAAAATCAGTATATAGAGTAACTAATGTGAATTATATAAAAGATGTTATAATTCCTCATTTTACAAAATATCCTCTTATTAGTAAAAAAGCTATAGATTTTTTATTGTGATCTAAAGTAATAGAAATTATACTAAATAAAGAGCATTTAACTAAAGAAGGATTTTTATAAATTCTTTCTAACTATGCTTCAATAAACAGAGGAGTATCAAAAAAAGTTAAAAAATATTTTCCTGATATAATACCTAGAAATAGAGCAAATATATCTTTACCTGATAATTTAAACCCTCAATGGGTGTCAGGCTTTGTAGCCGGGGATGGAGGATTTTCTATTTATATTAGACAGGCTAAGGGTTATACCTTAACAGAAAATGTGTTTTGTATATTCCATATAGCTCAACACGTTAAAGATTTGGAATTAATGAAATTATTTATAAAATTTTTTGATTGTGGCTCTGTAAATGTAAGATCTAATACAGCAACTCCTAGGTGTGATTATTATGTTCAAGATACTACTCTTTTATTTGAAAAAATTTTACTACACTTTAATGCTTATCCTTTACTAAATCTAAAACAGGAAGATTATATTTGTTTTAAAGAATGTATGACTATTATTAAATTAAAACAACATTTAACTCAGATAGGTTTAAATAAAATTAAAAGCTTAAACTTAGAAATGAATTCTAATAGATTAAAATAATACTGTATTTACGTTAAATATCGCTACGCTATGTTATCTATAGGTATCTTAGGGTTTATCGTGTGAAGTCATCACATGTATACAGTAGGCTTAGATGTAGATACAAGAGCTTACTTCACAGCCGCTACATTAATAATTGCAGTTCCTACAGGAATAAAAATATTCTCATGATTAGCGACATGTTATGGAGGATCTATAAAAATGACACCCTCAATGTTATTCTCATTAGGTTTCGTATTCATGTTCACAATTGGAGGATTATTAAACCACTTGGTTCTCCCTTTAAAGACTGCTATATGCTGTAAACTTCTGACAATTATATTACTAGGGTATAGAATATACCCAGTGAAAATGTATAATTTTGAACAATCAGCAGGTAACCGTATCCCTGGCGGGATTAGGATATTTCAAAATATCTTAGTGGGAACCTCAGAGACTACACGCGGTCCCCGTATAATTAATATGGGAAGATATAGTCCATGAAATCAAAAATTAATTCAATCATTTAATCATAACTTTATATATAACAAAAATACTATTCGTTTTTATTCTACTTCTAATATTGAAAACAATACTAAATATCTACAACCTTTAAAAACATATGAGAATTTTAAAGAAAATAGACTTGATATTTTAAAAGAGCAAAAAGACAAATCAGGTGTATACTGTTTAATTAATAAAATTAACGGTAATGCTTATGTAGGAAGTTCTGTTAATTTAGCTTCTAGAATGAGAAATTATCTTAATACTACTTTTTTAAAAAGTAAACAAAATATTAATATGCCTATTGTTAAAGCTCTACTTAAATATAATCAAGAAAGCTTTACTCTTCTAATATTAGAATATGTAGAACCTAATTATTTAACTAAAAGAGATACTTATTATATTACATCTGTAATACCCTATTACAACGTATTAAAACAAGGTTATTCTTCTTTAGGTTATAATCATACAAAAGAGACTAAAGAATTATTATATGAGTTAGCTAAAAACAGAATACATAGTGAAGAAACTAAAGGTTTAATAGCAAGAGCTTTAACAGGTGAAAATAATCCTTTTTACAATAAAAGTCATTCTATTGAAAGTAAAATAAGAATTATTGAAGCTAAATCAGCTTATCCTGTTTATGTTTATAATTCTTATAAAGAATTATTGGTTGTTTTTCCGTCTGTTTCTACTTTAGCTAAACTAATTAAATCAAATCATTCTACTATAGTTGATAATATAAGAGAACAAACTATATTTAGAGGGGAATGGTATTTCACTAACTTACCCTATAATATAAATAACACTCCTATAATATCCAATTGAACTTCAAAAGAATGTGAACAATTAATATTAAATATTAATAATAGTAGTCATATTAGAAAAGCAGTGTTTGTATATGATAAGAATAAAAATTTTATCTGTAAATATGAAGGAGTAACTAAAGCTCAAGTAGCTTTAAATATAAATCATAGTGTTATCAAAAAACATGCTAAATTAAGCAGTGCTTATAATGGTTATATATTTAGTTATGCAAGATTAACAAATTTAGATTCGTAAGTGGTGTTATATTAGCTAACGCTTCGTTAGATATCGCATTCCATGATATTATTTGAATTTTAGTATTAAGTATACCAATATTTAGTTTATTTGTTATGATAAAGACAGGATTTTATAAGCCAAACCCTAGTCTTAGTAATAATAATAATTGCTGTTATAATGTATTATCTGCTGATAATAATAACTATAAAGAATATATAAAAATGTTTTGAGTAGGGCTAATGGATGGAGATGGTAGTATTCAAGTAAACCATTGACGTAAACAGTCCTTACAATACAGATTAGTTATTAAATTATCTAACCTTAAATCTAATTATAATATGTTGGTTAAGATTGCTAAAGTAGTAGGTGGAACTGTAAGGATTACAGGGAAAGAGACTGACATTATTTGAGTTGTAAATAAAAAGGAAGAAATTATTGAATTAATAAAAATATTTGAGATTTATCCTCTTTTAACTTCAAAAAAAATCTGTCAACTTGCATTCTTAAAAACATGTTTAACTGAAACTTCTGTAGAAAAATACTTATCCTCAAGAAATACTAAATTTAAAGAACAATTCGCTATTATAAACGCTAATAGTCATTTTAAGCCTCCTACTTATTTTAAAGCTTGATTATCGGGTTTTATAGAAGGGGAAGGTTGTTTTTCTATTCGTAAATCGGAAGCTCATTCTTTCTCAATAGGGCAAAATGACGACCTTTATATAATAGAGGCTATAAAACAGTATTTTGAAGTATCAAATAAAGTTCGTAACCCAAACGGAAACTTTTATTTTTTAGAAGTATACAAGAAAGAGGTGTTAGCAAAAATAGTGTCACATTGTACTAACTATCCTTTGTTAGGTAATAAGTTAGAGTCTTTAAAAAAATTCCAAAAAATTCTTTAGTAAGTGTCATGTCGTCATGTCACCATGAAAAATTCCATACGTTTTTCGGTAAAATTATTATATTAATTTTGCTAACGGTGAAGCCTTATGTGTTTTCTTAATGCGGAAAATAGAAGGGAGGTCGTGTCAAATGTACCCATGTAAGGTAATACCGTGGAAACCAAAGTAAATAAATACCAGTATTTATTATCGAGTAGGATCCGTAGAGACTAAACGTGACAATCGAAAGTTTATTAAGTTAAACAATTAGATAAGTTATAGTCCGATCCACTGCGTGAGCAGTGTTGTATGTAAATATTTGAGCTACTTAACTGACTTACTACGTAGTTGCTCAAGTGGGCCTTAATAATTATTATGATTATTTCGCATTTGGCTATATGCTTGGAACTATGTTCTTAGGTATTTATCTACTTTATATAAGTTATTGTTATCTTTTAAAAATAGATGTAAATAGAAAATTATATTTTCTTACTATATACAGTGAAAATGGTAAATTACCTATTACTTTAAAAAGTATGGACATACAATTAGCAGAAAACTGTAAAGAATTCTCAGAGACTACACGCCAAATATCTAATTTTAACAATAATAATTTCTTTAAATGATTAGCTGGAATTATAGATGGGGATGGTAATTTTGACGTTAGAAATATTAATTCTAAATTGGTTTTAAAAGCTATTAGAATTAAATTACATAATAGAGATATTAGAATATTAAGTAAAATTCAAAATACATTACATATAGGTAGAATTAGATCTGATGCTAATAAACCACATTCTATGTGAATAATTAGTAAAAAAGAAGAAATGTTGTTTTTAATAAATAATATTAATGGTTTAATTAGACTTAAAGTACCAGGGTTAAAAAAATCTTGTGATTATTTAGGTATAGATTTTAAACAAGCTGATTATAATCTTCAGCCTAATGATCCATATTTATCGGGACTAGTCGATACAGACGGTAGTATTGTTTTTAATTATACTGGTAATAGAATTGAATGTAATTTAGAATTTGAATATAACGAGTATACTAATAAACTTAATTTAGATAACGTTATACCTAACTATAGACCTTCTAAGGTTTATAGAGAACATCGAAATACTATAGCTTTTAGATATCAAAATGTAAGAGAAATGGTATTTTTATATGATTATTTTATGATGAATAGATTATTTTCTGATTTTAAATTTTATAGAGTATCGAAAATAAAAGAGTTTATTCTTATTAGAAATTATAAAAATGACCCTAAAGATAGTTTAGAATTTAAAAAATATGCAGATTTTGTTTTAAATTGAATTCAATATAAAAATCCTACTTGACATAAAGTAAAATTTATAAATAAAATTAGATAATGATATAGTCCAAATACATATAAAATTTTACTTTTATATTGTATGCATTTCCACTATGTATTAAGTATGGGAGCAGTATTCGCTATGTTCGCTGGATGATACTTCTGAATACCCAAAATGTTAGGGTTAAATTATAACTTAACATTAGCTAAAATACAATTCTGATTATTATTCATAGGGGTTAATCTTACATTTTTCCCTCAACACTTCTTAGGTTTACAAGGAATGCCTAGAAGAATAGGAGACTATCCTGATGCATTCGCAGGTTGAAACTTAGTTAGTAGTGTTGGATCTATCGTAAGTGTTGTTGCTGCATGATTATTCTTATATTTAGTTTACAACCAATTAGTAGAAGGTAAAGTAGCAAGCAGAAATCCTTGATTAACACCAGGATTCTATACTGATATCTTACAAGCTAACTTAAACAGAAGTTACAGTAGTTTAGAATGAGGATTAACAAGTCCACCTAAACCTCACGCATTCGTAAGCTTACCTTTACAAAGCTAGATTTATCTTTATAGAAGAAATATTATAAATTTATAGTATTTCAAGCCTCATTAGCTCAATGGTAGAGCATGATACTTCTAATATCAGGACCTTAGTTCGACTCTGAGATGGGGTATATTTCCTTAATAATAAATAGTTTATTAATATATTAAATATTTTTGACTATTTTTGCTACTAGGTTATCAAAAGTTTAATATGTAATCCGTTATATATTATTAATTTTTTATAATATAAAAGGAATATTAACTAGTATTTAACATATAAATAAAAATGAATTTACCGTTAACTGTTATTTCAATCATTGAAAATCTATTATTAATGTTACCTGCATTATTAGTAGTTGCATATGTAACTGTAGCTGAAAGAAAAACTATGGCTAGTATGCAAAGAAGATTAGGGCCAAATGCTGTAGGTCAAAAGAATAACCGTTTTTACCTTAAAAGATTTTATCGTACATCTAGTTATGATAGAGCTATAGAGGTTTTATATAAAAATCGTAAAGCCCCTGTGTGGGCAAGCTATCCTTTTAAATAAAATGTAGTAAGTATTTGTAAAGATTTATTATCTTAAAGAGCTCTTAGTACTTTTTTTTTAAGGATTTAAAAGGTAAAGATGGTATATATATGTTCACTTTAAAAAAGAAATAATCCTAATATTTTTTATATTGGTAGAGCTAAAGATTTTCAAAGGAGATAAAAAAGCCATTTTAATGTTAATTTAAACGACAGATTCCAGACGTTTGCTAAAACTGTTGGTTGAGACAAATTCGAATTTTCTATAATAGAAATTTGCGATTTAAATATCCAGAAAAAAAAAGAGAATTATTTCTTGCAAAAATACTTACCCTTATTAAATACTATATTTAAAAGTAATTTAAATGATATTCAAACTTACGATTATTTATATGAATTACTTAAACTTAAACAATTACAATCAAATTTTGAAAATAAGTATAAAGGTATTAGAATTTATCTGTACGAATATGTTAATGGAGAGTTAGGTACTAATTGTAGTATATTTAATAGTATTAACGAGTTATCAAATTACTTAGGTGTAGCTAGAGAAACTTTAAATGTTTATTTAAATACATATGTACCATATAAAAATAACTTGTTTTTAACCAATAAAATAGAATCTTTTGAACTAGTCGATAAACTAATAAACGACGCTACACTAGGTTTAGATTTAAATCGAACTATAGCCAAAAAGGTTAATGTATTTTATAGAAGAAAAGGGTACTATTATTAAAAATACATATGAGTCTAAAGGTGTAGTAGCTAAATTGTTAAATGTACAATATAGAATTATAACTAATCATCTTGATAAATGAATTAAAGGAGGTATTAAGGGTAATTATATATTTAGTTATGAATTAAACGATATGGAAATAGAAAAATTAATGGAAATCTCAGGATTAAGAAAATATAATAATTGTAGAATATGGGTTTATAATGCTTCAACATTAGAGTTAATGTCAGATCCCTTCAGTAGTATGCAAAAAGCAGCTGACTATTTTAATGTAGATTATAGATCTAGATTAAACCATTTGGATACTGAATTAGCAACTATAAAAGGTGGAAAATTAGTATTATTATTTAGTCATGAATTAACCAACTCAGAAAAAAATTCATTCTAAAATAATGTAAAAAAAGCTGTAAATGTAACTGTTTCTGTCTGAGTATATAAAAAAGTTAATGCTAAATTTATATTACTAAATAAAAATAAACCTAGTTATAGCTCTAAATTAGAAGCATCTAAAGAATTACAAATAAGTAATAAAACAATTAACAAATATTTAGATACCAATCAAGAATATAAAGGATTATATTTTTAGAGTGTAGCTCTATAAAGGTAAAAAATTTAGTAAAGTGTAAGAAACTCTACTCGGCCTAAGCAAAAGTGAACCTTTTGCTAAACATCATCAAATTGCGGAAACCCCTTAAAGCTATTTTAACTAAATGTGTTAAGAAACTAATACATGGCTCAGGTAATGACTCGAGGTATAGTAAAATCAAAATAGATGCACGAAAGGAAATAGGCAATCCGCAGCCAAGCACCGACTATAGGTAATTCAGTAAGGTGTGCAGTTCATCGACTAAACGATGGTGGGTGTTAAAATTTGTAGATTTTAATGCTTAAGATATAGTCAGACCCTACTTGAAAAAGTACAGGGTATAAATTATATACCTGTTAAATGGATAATTAGTAATTAATATTACAATTATTTAGGGAGAAAGTCCTATGACTTTTACTGTATTATGAGAGTTTAGTGCTCATTATAAATGTATAAAATAGGATGAATTCGTACTACGGTTTGTTACAAGCATTTGCTGACGCCTTAAAATTAATATTAAAAGAATATGTAGCTCCTACGCAAGCTAATTTAATATTATTCTTCTTAGGACCTATAGTAACATTAATATTTGCTTTATTAGGTTATGCTGTTATACCTTAGGTTCATAGGGTGAATATAGTCAAACTACGGGGAACTCCTAAAGCTTATAATACTAAACTAGGTACGAAAGTACTTAAGTGGCTGAAGTAATTACTCAGGTATAGTAATAAGTTATATGATGATCGGATGGTTAAGCTCCGAGAAATGGACAATCGCGTATCTAAGTCAGTAGTGTGTGAAAACACTACTGTAAAAGAGCAACGAGCAGACGGCTATAGGTATTTAGAGTATTATTGTAAATATTTAAGGTGTGCTCTATAAGCTTAGAAATAAGTTATACTAAATTGTATGTTAAAAATAAATACGATTCACCATTAATCGGAAAAGTTGTTCGCAACCTTAATTCTTTAAAAGTTAATTCTCGTCGTTAATCATTACAAAATAAAATTGATGATGCACAAGTATATCCTTGATTTATAACAGGATTTCCCGTTGCTGTAGGTTGTTTTATAGCTTGCGCAGTAATATGACCAAAAAACCTAAATATAAAGCTGGTTGAGAAATTCAACCTGTTTTCCTAATTAGACTACATGTTAAGGATTTTCCTGTTATATTAGGAATTAAGAGTAGGTAATCTAGGGACTGTCGATTATAGCCAATCTACATGTACTTTTAGTCATAAAATTGCAAGAAATAATAGAATTAATTAAATTTTTTGTTAAGTATCCTTTAATATCTAGAAAAAAAGGGGATTATATATTATTTAAATAAATTGTTTCTATTATCCAATTAAAAGAACATTTGACTACTAAAGGTTTACATAGAATTATTAATTTAAAAGCAACTTTAAATTTTGGGAGCTTGCGCATCAAAAGAATTACAATTAATGTTTTATGAAACTATTCCAGTTGCCCGTCCTTTAAAAGAACCTATCGTAATTCCACATCCACAGTGTATATCTGGATTTACATTCCCCTAGCCCCCTTATTCTCAGAATAAGGGGGGGGGGAGGTGAAGGTAATTTCTCTGTTTCTTTAGATAATGGTATTTTTAAGTCTCTTCTATTTAAAATAACTCAGCATGAAAAAGATGAGGAATTGTTAATTGCAATTAAAGATTATTTAAATTGCGGGTATTGTTATTTAAGAAAAAAAGAAAACACCGTGGATTTAAAAGTTACTAAGTTTTCTGACATTACTGAGATTATAATACCTTTTTTTATAAATAATCCAATATTAGTAGCCGGAGGCTCATAAAATCTTTAGACTTTAAGGATTGATACTTAGTTTCGGAAATAGTAAAAAAAAGGACATAAACTAGAAGAAAATATTACAAAAATAAAAGAAATTCAAAAGGGTATGAATAGGGGAAGAAGTGTTTAAATTTTTAATTATTATTTTTGTATGGACCTGGTTTATCTTTAGGTGATATGGAATTAGGTATCCTATTTATGTTAGCTGTATCATCATTAGCTACATACGGTATCTTATTAGCAGGATGAAGTGCTAATAGTAAATATGCTTTCTTAGGGTCATTAAGAAGTACAGCTCAATTAATTAGTTATGAATTAGTATTAAGTTCAGTATTATTAATTATTATAATGATAACTAATAGTTTAAATTTAAATATTAATGTACAATTCCAGAAAATTATATGATTAGGTATACCTTTATTTGTTATATTAATTATATTCTTTATTGGAGCTGTAGCTGAAACTAATAGAGCCCCCTTTGATTTAGCTGAGGCTAAGTAGATTTGGCCTCATTAAAGATCACAAATTGCTGGAAGATCTAATTTAAGACGATCAGCAGGGAAGTAATTTGATATATACATATATTTCGAACTAACTCTTCAGAGACTAAATGTGATCATTTGATATTTTTAATATTAAATAAGATATAGTCCAAACTTATATGAAAATATAAGATTAATATTTAATCGAAATTAGGTATAGATAAGCTAAATCTTAATAAAATTAAATTATATTACAATCCAATAGAATCTAAAAGATTTTATTCATCTAAACCTACCAATAATAATCTGAATAAAAAACCTATACCTATTTTAACTTTAAAAGAGTTAAATGATAAGAATTATATAGATTCATCCAGAGAAGTATTAAAAGGTAAAGGTGGAATTTATTCCTTTATAAATACAATTAATAATAAACAATATATAGGTAGTGCCAAAGATCTATATATAAGATTAAATGAACATTTAAATAATAAAAAGTCTAATATTAATTTACAAAAAGCAATCATTAAATACGGATTAGATAAATTTAATTGAGTTGTTTATGAATATTTTAGTTCTACAAGTAAAATAATAAGCAGCAAAGGTATAACTACATTAGAAACAAATTATATAAAATCTTTTAGCTCTACAACTCTTTATAATTTTAAATTAAATGCAACTAGTATGTTAGGGTATAAACATACTGTAGAAGCAATAGAAAAAATGAAAGAATATTATAAAGATAAAAAAAAACATCCTATGTATGGCAAAAATCATACTAAGGAAGCTTTATCTTTAATTAGTAAACCTGCCCCTCGGCCTAGCCCAGGCTAGTCCTGGGCGAAAGGGTAAATTAAATCCTATGTATGGTAAAACTCATAGTGATGAAACTAGAAATATTATGGCTAAAAAAAAGAAATAAGTATTTAAATGGTGTAGGTATATTTGACTTAAATAATAATTTAATTAAGAGATTTGATAATAATGTAGAATTAGCTAAACATCTAAATATATCTAAAGTAACTGTAGGTAAATATATGAATAAAAGTTTAATTTATAATAATATTTATATGTTTAAGCCTATAGACAACTAAAAATTTTGATTAAAAAATGGAATCCGAGTTAGTTAGTGGATTTATGACAGAGCACGCTGCTGTTATATTCGTTTTCTTTTTCTTAGCCGAATACGCAAGTATAGTGGTTATGTGTATCTTAACTAGTATCTTATTTTTAGGTGGTTATTTATTAGGATTCGATCATATCTACTTCTTTGATACTATAAATTACATCTATGCTTATTTATTTAAGATAGAATGAATAACATCTAAGGAATATTTCAAATTAAGAGAATTATTAACTAGTTCTGCAATAGATGGATTACTATATAGCTTAGCTTTAGGTGTAAAAACTTCAATTATGGTGTTTACTTTCATATGGGTAAGAGCGTCTTTCCCTAGAATACGTTTTGACCAATTAATGTCATTCTGTTGAACTGTATTATTACCTATATTATTTGCATTTATAGTATTAGTTCCATGCCTATTATATATATTTGGAATATATTTAATAAATATTAGTTTATTCTAATATACGAGCTTACGCTTAAAAAACTAAAGTATAACCATGAAATGCATGTCCATAGGTATCAATAAACAATCTAAAGTTCGAAGATAACCTCTTTTACAAGATGTGATTATCCTCTTTATTAGCCGTACCTTTAATAGGTACAATCGTAGTATCTAGTGTAGACTCTTATAAAAAAACTTCACCTGTTTACACAAAAATAATAGCATTAATAGCTAGTGTTCTAAATTTAATTATATCATTAGTTATATTCATGTTATTTAACCTTAGTACAAATCAGTTCCAATTTGTACAAGAACATTATAACGTACAATTATTTGATATTTATTTAGGAGTAGATGGTATATCTATATATTTTATATTATTAACCACAATAATAATGCCTATAGCTCTATTATCTAATTGAGACTCTATAAAAGAAAATGTAAGAGCATACATTATAATAATGTTATTATTAGAAACATTATTACTAGCTGTATTTATGGTTTTAGATATAATGTCCTTCTATATCTTTTTCGAAAGTATCCTACCTCCTCTATTTATATTAGTAGGTATATTCGGGTCAGATAATAAAGTTAGTGCTAGTTATTATTTATTCTTATATACATTTAACCTCAAGTGTAAAAGAGCCAAACACCGGGAAAGCCCTAAAACTCTAGTAACCAAAGTAATAAAAGAAATTTTATTATTGGCTTGATTAATGCTTCAGGGTATGGTAAAATCACTAGTTTTCATAAACGAAAAGCTACTTCTAGTGGCAGATATGTGGGTGACCGCGGTTCTAAGTCATTTTTATTTTAAAACTAACTATAAAGTTATTACAAATAAAGGTGTAAAAGAGCAACGAGTAGACGGTTCTTCAAGATCTAGAATTTTAGGTTTTGTAAGGTGTACTCTAGTCGCTGGGAAACCAGTTTTTGGTCGAAAAATTCATTCTTATTCTTATAATAGTAAAATTTTCAATGATATATTAAAAAAATCTATACGTACAAAGGCTACTATAGATCCTTGATTTATTACAGGGTTGGTAGAAGCAGAAGGATGTTTTATATTAGGATTTTTCAAAAGTAATAATTATAAAATGGGTTATCAAATACAGGCTATTTTTAAAACTACTATACATAAAAAAGATTTTAATTTATTATGTCAAATTAAAGATTATTTAGCTGTAGGAAAAATAACAAAACATGGAGAAACTACTTTACAGTATACAGTTAAATCTTTAAAAGATCTAGATAAAATAATATCTCATTTTGATCAATATCCTTTATATAGTCAAAAATGAGCTGACTATAAACTTTTTAAAGATGCAATTACTTTGATTAAAAATAAAGAACATTTGACTCGAGAAGGGTTTATAAAGATACTTTCTATAAGAGCCTCTATGAATTTAGGTTTGTCCGAGGAACTAAAATTAACATTTCCTACTATTGTACCTATATATAGACCTTTACCTTTAATTAAAAATACTGTAAATCCTTACTGAATAGCAGGATTAACTAGTAGGGTTGGATGTCTTCATGTCACTATCCGTAATTCTATTACAACTAAATTAAGAAAATCCGTAGTATTGAAATTCCATATTGTTCAACATAGCAGAGATATTGAATTAATAAATATGTTAATATCTACTTTTGGATGTGGAAAATTTGAACTAATATTAAAACAATCAGCTGTATATTTTGTGGTAGTGAAATTTCAAGATATTTTTGAAAAAATAATACCATTCTTTGATAAGTATCCCATTAAAGGAGTAAAAGCTTTGGATTATTCTGATTTTAAAAAAGTAGCCTATATAATGTATAATAAAGAACATTTAACTGAAGAAGGTTTATCTAAAATTCAATCTATAAAACTAAATATGAATTTATTTAGAAAATTTGAATAACTACCTTTTTTTTTTAATTACAAGAATTGCCGGTTAGCCGGTATGAATTGAAGTAAACCAAAATTAAAGAAAACATAATTATTTATGTAATAAACGTATGAGGATCATTATTCTTATTATTATCTATATTGAGTACATCTTCAATAATGGGTAGTACAGATTTCGATACGCTATTTAAATTAAACTTTGAATATAAAACACAAATATTTTTATTTCTAGGAATATTTATAGCATTTGCTGTAAAAACACCTACAATATTCTTAAATAATTGATTATTAAAAGCTCACGTTGAATCTCCTTTAGGGGGTAGTATAGTATTAGCTGCTATTGTATTAAAATTAAGTTTATATGGTATATTTAGAATGATATTACCTATATTACCTAAAGCAGCATTAGATTATACATTTGTAATTTATACAATAGCTGTTATTACAATAATATATGCTAGTTTTAGTACAATAAGAACAACAGATGTTAAAGAATTAATAGCTTATAGTTCCGTTTGTCACGCAGCTGTATATTTAATAGGTGCATTTAGTAATACAATACAAGGTATAGAAGGAAGTATTGTATTAGGATTAGCTCACGGGTTTGTATCTAGTGGTTTATTCATATGTGCAGGTGGTATATTATACGATAGAACAGGTACTAGAAGTATATTCTTCTATAGAGGTGCTACTCAATTAATGCCTATTTTCTCAATACTATTTTTCATATTAGCCTTAGGTAATTGTGGAGCACCTTTAACAGTAAACTTCGTAGGAGAATTTATGTCATTGTATGGAATCTTAGAAAAATTACCAGTATTAGGTGTATTCGCATCTTCATCTATAGTATTTTCAGCTGCATATACAATCTATTTATTTAATAGAACAGCTTTTGGTGGATCATTTACAAGATATTTAGAAGAAAGTGTATATGACGTAAATAAAAGAGAATTTATGATGTTGTTTATCTTAGTAGTATTTACTGTATTCTTAGGTATCTATCCTTCATTAATATTAAACGTATTAGACTATTCAATGAATAGTTTAATATATAGTGTATAATAATTAAATTTATTAATATACCTTTATCTAACTTACGATTAAAATAACTTACGTATTAAAGCTGTATAAGCTAAAATTAAAAAAAAAAAGAACAAATATGCCTCAATTAACACCTTTTTATTACATGAATGAAGTAGTATTTTCTTTTACTATTATAGTATTAGTATTATACGTATTATCTAAATACATATTACCTAGAATAGTTCGTTTATTCTTATCTCGTATGTACATAAATAAAATATAAAATATTTATATAAACTAGTTTGATCTAGTTTTTCATATTATAACTAGAAGTTATAAGTAATTAGTTGTTTAAAGATATATATCTTATAGTAGTAATTGTACTACTAATGTTTTCTAACACACAAAATTTATTCGAGCCTATGGCTACAGAAATAAGAAGTCCCTTAGATCAATTTGAAGTAAGAGACATATTAAACTTAGAAGTTTTAGGTGGTAATTTACACTTATCATTAACAAACATCGGATTCTACTTAACATTAGGAGGATTAATAACATTAATCTTAAGCTTAGTTGCAACTAATAAAAACAAATTAGTCAGTAATAACTGATCTATAGCTCAAGAATCTTTATACGTAACAATACATAATATAGTTACAGGACAAATAAATGCTAAAGGGGGTCAAGTATACTTCCCGTTTATTTATACATTATTTGTATTTATTTTAGTAAATAATTTATTAGGAATGGTAAAAAGGTGCCTTAGATTTTTATTTTTATTTAACTCAAAATACCTAAGTTACACTGACAGTATTATAACCTCTCAAGTAGCTAAGCTAAATTTATATTCTACACATTCACATTATCACACGCGTATTAAAGCTTATGAAAATAAAACTAGATATAGTTTTAATAATAAAAATACTTTTTATCTTAATCCTGATTATATTACAGGATTTGTAGATGGAGAAGGTTGTTTTTCTATTTCAATATTTAAAGACAGTCGAAGACTAACAGGTTGACAAGTTAAACCTGTTTTTTGTATATCTTTACATAATAAAGACAGAAATTTATTAGAAGCTATACAAAGAACTTGAGGTGTAGGTAAAATTTATAAACATAGTAATGATTCTATGCAGTATCGTGTAAGCTCTTTAAATAATTTACTAGTAATTACAGAACATTTTGATAAATATAATTTAATTACTCAAAAACAAGGAGATTATCTTTTATTTAAAAAAGCTATACATATGGTAAAAAACAAAGAACATTTATCTTTAACAGGTTTATTTAAACTAGTGGGTATAAAAGCTACATTAAATTGAGGTTTATCTAAAAAATTTAAAGAAACTTTTCCCTCTGTAGTACCAATAAGGAGACCTAATGTGGATATTTTTGAAATAAAAAATTTAAATTGAATTAGAGGATTTATAGAAGCTGAAGGTAGCTTTCAAGTTCTAATTTCAGAAATTAAAAATAAAACACATGTAAGTTTAAAATTTACAATAACTCAAGATATCAGAGATGAAGTATTGTTAAATAATATTGTTACTTATTTAAATTGTGGAAGATATTACAAATCGTTATCACGTAATGAAGGACAATATTTAGTTACAGTATTTTCAGATATATATGAAAAAATTATACCTTTATTGTCTGAATATCCTTTATTAGGTGTAAAAAAACAAAATTTTTTTGATTTTGTACAAATAGCTGAAATAATAAAATCAAAAAATCATTTAACTGAAGAAGGATTAAAAAAAATAATCTTAATTAAAAATAATATGAATAAAAGAAGAATATAATTAAAATAAGTTTAGTATAAACTTAGGTATTTTATATAATTGTAATATAATAGTTAAAAAGAAGTAAATTTCTATTAATTTCACTATATGCTGGAAACTTCTAAAGCCTTAAGTACCTAGAATTTCTAGGTAATAATCTTAATGGATAAAACAATGAACAATCAGCAGGAAACCAAAATAACAAGCCACGTTATGAGTAGGATCCTCAGAGACTAGACGTGAAAAATTATTTAATCTGATTTTACAATAATCAAGAAATAATTAAGATATAGTCCACATCGGTAAATTTATATGATTTACCTTTTGACCTTATAGCTTTGCATCAACAGGACACTTTGCACTGACATTTGCATTAAGTTTCACAATAGTATTAGGAGCTACAATATTAGGATTCTCTAAACATGGTTTAAAATTCTTCTCATTATTAGTACCCGCAGGATGTCCTTTAGGTTTATTGCCGTTATTAGTAATAATCGAGTTTATCTCATACATTGCCCGTAATGTATCATTGGGATTAAGATTGGCGGCTAATATCACGGCTGGTCATATGCTATTAAGTATCTTAAGTGGGTTTGTCTATAATATAATGAATTCAGGTATTATTTTCTTCATTTTAGGTTTAATACCTTTAGCCTTTATAGTGGCATTCTCAGGGTTAGAACTAGCAATTGCATTTATCCAGGCACAAGTGTTTGTAGTGTTATCTAGTTCTTATATAAAAGACGGATTAGACTTGCATTAGTTTATAGACTAAGAACAATATTATACATTTAAGCAACAAAAAAAATGCCAATAAATATAATCGTACCTGTTATAACTTAGAATAACCCAGATCAGAATAAAGATATAGTTATAAAAGAAAACAGAAATAAACCTGGGGTCTATTCTTGAGTTCACATCGAATCCAATAGGCGTTATGTAGGTTCAAGTGTTAATTTAGGTAAAAGGTTCTCCGAATATTATAATATTAATCATTTATCTTCTAATAATATGATAATAAAGCACTTTTAAAATATGGTTACTCAGCATTTAGATTAGAAATACTAGAATACTTTTCTGTTGAGGAATTACTTAATAGAGAGCAATTCTAGATGGATAAATATGAACCTGAATTTAAGATTTTAAAAGTAGCAGGTTCATCTTTAGGTTTTAAACATAGCGAAGCAACTAAAGAATTAATGAGTCAATTAACTAAAGGGCGTACTTTATCTGAAGAAACTTTACTGAAAATGAGAAGTAAAACAGTATCAGATGAAGTAAAACAAAGGATTAGTACTGCTCTAAAAGGTAGAAAATTAACGAGCCCCACCGGGGCTACTGAAACTTTAGAAAATATGAGTAAAGCATCTCAAGGTCGTAAAGCTAGTGAAGAAACCAAATTAAAGTTAGCATTAAATAATAATAAAAGGCAATCGGTTACACTTATTAACATTGAAACTAAAGAGTCTAAAGAGTTTCTTTTTATGAAACAAGCTGCAAAATACTTAGGAACTTCTCATACGCAAGTAAGGAATTATTATAATAAGAATAAACCTTATAATGGGTATGTAATTAAATTAAATACGCCATCCACAAGCTAGGGTGCGCAAGCTATAGCTTGCGATGCTACGCTTCTTAGTTTTTACTGCAGCGAAGCCTGCAGTAAAAAAAGTAAATAAACAACTTCATAGACAATATGAATAAAAACAGATACAATAAATAGTATTTGTATTAGAACCTTGAAGTTCTAAATAATTAGTTTTTTAAAGATATATATCTACATCCTTTTATATTATATAAATGGATTTTTTCATAATAATACCTTCAACCTTATTTTTTTTATCTGATGTTCGAAGGTTATATAAAACCTAAATATATTATAATCATAATATTAATTTGTATTACACTATATTTTACGACAGATACCGTATATGCTATGGGACCTGAAAATCTAAAAGAGCCTATAGAGGTAAAAGTTAGTGATAACCAAAAATACTATAAACCTTAATAACACTAGTTTTAATATACCAGATAGTGTAACTAAAGGATTAACAAATTTAGGTACAGGTGCAGCAGTAGCAGCGGGAATTAAAGCAGGGGCTAGCGTTGCTAAATCAACTGGACTTTCACCAGCTGCAAAGATAGGAGTTATTACAGCAGGGGCTGTGCTAGCTGGTAGTACAGTAACAGTAGTTAATGCTATTAATTCTATTAATAGCAGTAAAGTAACTACTTCTGAACAAGCTAAGACATTATCTTCTAAGCCTCCTTCACCTTCTAATAATCCTTCTTCAGCTTTTTCAGTAGAACCTGCGGCAGATAAGGATACCATATTAGATTTATTAAATGCTAATTATGTTTTACATAAATGTATTACGTATTTAATAGTAATTATATTATTTTTCTATATAGCAGATTACGTTCTAAATAATAAATCAGAGTTATTATTTATAAAACGTACCTTTAATATAAGAATTTCTAATTTAATTATAAAATGATTTACATTTGCAGCTAAATATAATAAGTTATGAATAGGAATAACTTGATTTTTTTTATTTATAGCTAGTATTATTACTTTATATCTGTCTGGTTATTTATTTAATAACATTGATATTATAAGTGATATAGTAAACACTAAAAAAATATAAAGCACAAGTATTTGTTGTATTATCTTCTTCATACTTAGCTAGAAATGTTTCATTAGGATTAAGATTAGCTGCTAACATAAAAAAGTGGAAGTAGGTTTACACTTAATGTGTAAAATAATCAAATTACGGGTAAGCCCTAATGCTTTAATAACTAAAAGGGAAACTTAAACCTAAATGAAGGCTATATCGAAATAGAAGTAAATTTAACTAAAAGTATAATAGCTAAAACAACCAAAATAGGATATACTGTTCGATTAAAGTTACAGTATAACATAGTGATATAGATTAATTATACAAATTAAAATCATATTTTTATAATGTAGGACATATAAAGATAGATAAGAGTTATCTAGCACATCGGATAACAAAATACTCAGGTATATTAAAAGTAGTTATTCCGCATTTTTCTCGTTATTCTTGACAATCTACCTAATTAATGCCATACCATTTATTTAAGATTGTAGCATTTATAATGATTCAATTTTGAAAGATGCTTAACCTAAAAAAGTCTTATTTTATAAAGCTAGTTTTAATTCTAAGTAAAATAGTAAAGAATTAAGTGGAAAAATGAGTATTCGTAGTGTTAGCTTCTATATAAATTAAGGAAGGATTAGACTTAGACTAAAATATTCTAAAGTACAACTTATTATAAGTTCACGCTTTAAAAAGTAATAAGTGAGAATAAATAGTAATTTAGGAAAATTATACATACAATAATAATTTATCCATAACTTAAGGAATAATGTAAATTATAAATTATAATCTTAGAAATTAATAGTAAATAAGGAATAGTTATTTATTCTAGCTTATTTAAGCATAAAATACTAAGCGAACAATTAAAAATTTCAAATTAGACTAATATTTTTATAACATGTTATAAATTACAAACATTATATAGTTTATTATTCTCCTTATAACAAAATAACATTAGAACTTATAGTGATATAAATAAATATATATCCTAAAATAGATGAGTTTGGTGATGGCTCTGATTGAATGCTGTCCAAGTGCTTGACACATGCTAATCGAACGTTTTAATTGGTAGGAGCGAAACGCCCTACATAAATTAAAAAGTGGTGTACAGGTGAGTATAATGATATTCTTAGCCTACCTTAAAGTGGAGGTAAATCCTCCTTAATACATAAAGGGATATATAATCCTGCTTTAAGAGGACAATAAATATCTTCGAGATAGGTAGTAGTTAAGGTGATGGCTTAACTAGCCTAAAATTCTCGTAGTCGAAACTGAAAGGTTGATCGATCACATTGGGTCTGAAAAAACCCCTATGCAAGTAAGTACAGCAGTGGGGAATCTTGGTCAATGGCCTAACGGCTGAACTGGCAACTTGGAGAAGTGGGAAGTCTCATTTTGATTATATTGTAATATATAATCTAGAAGATTGTATTAAAATAGAATAAAGCTTTGTTTATATATTGATAATGACAATATATATATCCTGTCTTGACTAATTACGTGCCAGCAGTCGCGGTAATACGTAAGAGACTAGTGTTATTCATCTTAATTAGGTTTAAAGGGTTATTAGACGGTCAATATAGCTTCTAGAATGTTAGTACTTGACTAGAGTTTTATATAAGAGGGCAGTACTTGAGGAGGAGAGTCGAAATTCTGTTATACCAAAGGGACTCTGTAAAGGCGAAGGCAGCCCTCTATGTAAAAACTGACGTTGAAGGACGAAGGCACAGAGCACAAACAGGATTAGATACCCTAGTAGTCTTTGCAGTAAATGATGAATGCCATAGGTTAGATTAAGATTTAATAAGATAGTTTATTAGTAATAAACTAATTAATAAACAATATTTAGTCTATAAATGAAAGTGTAAGCATTCCACCTCAAGAGTAATGTGGCAACGCAGGAACTGAAATCACTAGACCGTTTCTGACACCAGTAGTGAAGTATGTGTGCGACAAGAAGCGGATATTAGTAATACGGTGTGATTCCGTTTGGTATTTTCTCTACCTAACACTATTTACACATGCAAATTAGTAATGATTTGTGTGAAGCTGTAAAGACAATGTAGCCTCTCTTAAATGGGAATGTTTATATAGAAAACTATTTCTATATTACCAGGAGCTAGTGTAAGTAAGATATGGAAAGCGAAAGCAAAATTAGCCACGACGCTTTGATGTGTGCACAAAAGGAAGGTAATAGATTCGACATACTAATCTATTAGAGAAACCATATTTCCATTAAAGTAAAGCTAATTTCCTAAGTCTTACGTAAATTGTGCTAATATTTGAACTTGGTAACCCCTTTATCTTCAGTAATATATTACACTTATTAAAGAGGTAACATATAAGGTTTAACAAAGCTGAAATTGTTATATCTGATAAAGGGGAGAGGATTTGTTAAAAAGCAAATGCTTTATTTGGATTTCAATTGAAGTAAATCTAAATAATAGATAAAGATATTTATATTATTATTAAAGTAAAAGAAGAAATTTCTTCTTATTTACTTGTATTTAGTTATTTAAAGATATATATATATATTACTACTTAAAATAAGTAGATGAAAAATTGTAAATTATTTAGTTGTTCAGTATTACAAAATAGTTCTTTATGTTGATTTGTAAGCGGTTTAGTAGATGCTGAAGGTAGTTTCGGTGTAAATGTAGTTAGAAAAGAATCTAGTAAAATAGGTTATTCCGTTTTAATTTATTTCGAAATAGCTTTAAATAAGAAAGATAAGCAACTATTAGAAACTACAAAACAAGTATTAGGTATTGAAAAGAATTTATATAATAATAAAAGTGATGATACATTAAAATTAAAGGTGTCTAATTTAGATGAATTAATTAATAATGTAATACCACATTTTAATAAATATCCTCTGTTTACACAAAAAAAAGTAGATTATCTATTAATGTCCAAAGTACTAAAAATAGTACAAGAAAAAAGACATTTAACTATAGAAGGTTTAAATGAAATACTTAGTATAAAAGCCGCGATGAATCTAGGATTATCTAACAAATTGAAGAATGAATTTCCAAATATAAACCAATTAACCAGAGTAATAGTTGAAACGGGTATTCCTAATAAATACTGATTAGCTGGATTTATGGAAGGAGAATCATGTTTTTATGTTAGTGTTTATAATTCACCAAAATCTAAATTAAATTATGCTGTACAATTGGTGTTTAAAATAACTCAACATACTCGAGATCTAGCTCTTTTGAAAAATATATCTAAATTGTTAGAATGTGGTAGAGTAGAACCAAGAAAAAATTTAGATGCTTATGATTTTACAATAACATCTTTTAAAGAATTTAAGGATTATATGATACCATATTGAGAAAATTATCCTTTATTAGGTCATAAATCAAATGATTATATTGATTTTAAAAGAGTATATGAAATAATGCTAACTAAGGGTCATTTAACTGAAGAAGGGTTGGCTAAGATAGTTGAAATAAAAAACTCTATGAATACCAAAAGGATTCAAATTTAACTAAATTACTGTTATAAAAATACGTAATATAAAGCTTCCTTAGGATAGTAAAAAAAAAATAATGTTTGTGCTGGCTACGCCAAGTAAAAAACAAGAACAACAAATTAAAAAAACAAAACAAAATAATATAAATATTTATTAATATATATATATATATATGTATTAATATAGCTGACTTAACAAGGGTGAAGTTTGATATAATTAGTGGAGTGCGCAAGCTATGTATGTTAGGTAATATCTCTAATTATATTTGGGGCGATGGCTCCTGTAGAAAAATTTTGCTTGAGCCGTATGCAATGAAAGTTGCACGTACGGTTCTTTAAGGGGGAAAGTTTGAGAGAACCTACCTATCTTGACTGTTTAATTCGATGATCCACGAAAAACCTTACCACAATTTGAATATTTTACAGGAGTTGCACGGCTGTTTTCAGTTAATGTTGTGAAACTGTGGTTTCCATGAAATTAACGCAATCCCTGGCTTTATTTTTTATATCTATTACAATAAAGCATTTGATCCTGGATTTGGAAAGAAAAAGGGGACAAAGACAAGTCATCATGGCCTGCTGAATGATCTAGGAAATCATGATCGTGGGACAAACTATCAAACTCCGGGGACACCCTAAAGTTTCTGGTACTAAGCTATAGTCGAAAGGCTATAAGTGGCTGAAGTAATTACTCAGGTACAGTAACAAGCCAGAAAATGATTGAAAAAGAAATGGGTTATCGCGGATCTAAGTTAAATAAAGGTAATACTTTATTTGTAAAAGAGCAACGAGTAGATGGTAGTTATGTTAATAAATTGACATTAAGGTATACTCTAACGGGTTTCGAAAGAAATTATCAAATCAAAACCCTTTCTAACCAAATAAATCAAATAAGGACGTATTCAGCCAATAACATTTCCCAGAAAAAAGATGTTATGGGTTTAATTAATCCTTGATTCATGACAGGTTTTACCGATGCAGAAGGAACTTTTTCGATCTCAATTCAACATAATGAAAATTATGACACAAATTGAAGAGTTAAGCCCGTATTTGCTATAGGATTACATTCTAAAGATATAGATATTTTAGAAAATATAAAATATTTTTGGAAAGTAGGTAATATACATAAACATGGTAGATATTCTTTACAATATAGAGTTGAATCTATAAAAGACTTACAAGTAATTATAGATCATTTTGATAGATATCCGCTTGTAACATGTAAAAGAGTTGATTACGATATATTTAAACAAGCTTTTATTCTTATAAAGGAAAGAAAACATCTTAAAGATCTAGGTCTTCTTAAAATAGTAGGTTTAAAATCAATTCTTAATTTAGGTTTAACTACTAAACTTAAACAAGAGTTTCCTACTTGAAAAGACATTGAGGTAAATAAACCTGAGTATATATTTAAAGATATACCAAATTCCCAATGAATGGCTGGATTTTCTAGTGGAGATAGTAGTTTTAATATTAAAATAAGTAAATCTTTAACTAGTAAGTTAAGTACAAGAGTTCAATTAAGGTTTTCTATAGATTTACACATAAGAGAAAAAGAGTTAATTAATTCTTGTGTTAAATTCTTTAATTTAACTGAGGATAAGTATGTTTATTTAAAAAGCAACTCTGTTAGTTTACAAATAACTAATTTAAAAGATATTAGTAATGTTATTATACCTTTCTTTAGTAAGTACCCTATTAAAGGTAAGAAAAGTTTAGATTTTAAAGAGTTTGAGAAAGTTGTGACAATGGTGAACAATAAGCAACATCTAACTCAAGAAGGGTTAGATCAAATATTAACTATTAAATCTAATATGAATCAATAAATTTATTTGATTTATTTGTATGATAAATTTGATCGCTGTGTGATATTGTGGGCTATAGACGTGCCACATGTTCCTAGACAAAGAGATGCAAAAATGTGAATTTAAGCTAATCTCTAAAAATAGGATATAAATTTTAAGGATTGTAGTCTGAAACTCGACTACATGAATAAGTAATTACTAGTAATCGTGAATCACCATGCCACGGTGAATTATCCTCGGATTGGTACTAACCACTCGTCACATGCTGAAAAGAGTGTGCGCAATAAGTTTGCTTTCTCAATGATTAGTAAAAAAAATAAGCAGGTTTTATATTCTATTCTTGGGAATCTTCGTATGCGTGACTCTAATTAGTGTTAAGTCGAAATACGGTTCGCGTAGTGGAAGTTGCGCGGGAATCATTAATTTTAACCATAATTATATGTTTTAGTATTTTATCTTTTGATAGTTACTAAAACAAAACTTGGAAATTGGTTGTATTTGGTTCGAATCCAAAACAAGTTTATGTTAAGATTTTTTAATTAATCCCCACTTACTACTTTTAGCGTGAGAAATAAAAGGCGATAGAAGTTTATTTAGGTTGTATATTATTAGATGTTAAAAGGATTATTACTAAGGTTTAAGTAAGTAAGGTATTTATTTTACTATCCCTCCCTAGCTTGCGCAGAGAATAAGCAGCCCTAACTTGCGCAGGGTTTATATGCAGCCCTAACTATTTGGCTTATGATTATTATTTAATTAAGAATGAAACTTCTATAGGTAGTGCTGTATATTTTACTTAGAGACTACGCGATTATCTTTCTTAGTAGTTGGTAATAAAAGATCATTTTTTGTATAGAGCTTTATTAAAGCAAGCTCATTTAATTTAAATTAGAAATATTAGATTCGCTTCGTTTCTTAGTTTCATAAGTAAAAACTAAGAAGAGGGATAGGCTACTAAAAACTAACTAGCAGTAAAAGGGGGGGGGGGGGGAGGGGGTATCTATCCTAGTTACTGATTTAACTAGAGATATAACTAAAAAATATCTTTCTGTACGAAGTGTGACTTTAGCTTTAAATAATAGTAATTCTACTACCATCCCCGCTTCGCAGGCCTATATGTTGTTCTCTAATAACAACAAATTAAGTCCCCGCTGAGCCCGGTTTTTACCTTTTAGTTAAGTTAAAAACTAAAAAGGGGGCAGAGGGAATAAGTTTAAGACTTAAAATATAAAACCTTATATAGTAAATATTTTATTCTGAAAGATAGTAAATAAAACATAATATGAGGTAGTAGGTATCTAACTTGATTAATGAAATTTAACCATTAAGCTATATATAATATAAAGGAGGGTTCCTTTATTGGTAAGAAGGGTTGAGCTGTAAACTCAATAGCTATTGCTTGTAAGAGTTCGAATCTCTTGCCTCCTAGGATTAGTAACTTAATTAGGTAAAGGATTTCCCTGTCACGGAAATAGATGTGGGTTCGATTCCCACCTGATTCGCATGAAAAGAACATTATTTAACAACGACATTGGGAAAGTTAGATTTTCAACCCTAGGGATGAAAATTGGGTTCTTTATGTATTTTTCAGACCCAGCTATGATAAAGCGTATCTTGAAAAATTCCTCAGTTAAGAAATACGGAGGTTTAGGTGCATCCCTTCATAAGGCTAATTCTAAGAATGGGTTTAGATATTATACTACTAATAATAAAAATACAAATAACAATTTAAGAATTAGCGATATAACTGTATTAGAACAATCTTTACGTAGTCGTCCTTAATTTTAAGAATGATTCTGTGGATTTACAGATGGTGAAGGGAGCTTTTATTTTGGACGAAAAGGTTCCACTAACTTCTACCAATTCTTTTTTCAGATTCAACTTCACATTGGCGATTTTCACGCTTTAGTCTATATTAGAGATATTTTAGGTTTCGGTATAGCATTCGAGTATAAAAATACGTGCATATTTAGAGTAAGTAGTTTTGAAGATATTAAAAAAAAAATAATAACAATTTTTGAACAATATACTTTAGTACTAAATCGCTAAACTTCCTTAGTTTCAAGAAGGCTTTCGAGTTATATCTTAACTCTAGTAAAACACTAGATTTGGTACAACAACTTGAAGAGATTAAAAGTGGTGTTAATAGTAAAAGAACTGATTATAAATTACCAGCAAATCACGAATATAGAATTACTAATTATTGATTACTAGGTTTTATCGTAGCTGATGGTTCATTTTACATTAAATCTAAAGAATTAAGCTTAATTTTTAACATTAGTCAATCATTTGTTGATTCAGGGTTATTAAAGGCTATACAGGCATTCTTACTTGAATTAGGAGATCCTAGATTAAATAAATTAGATAAGGCTAACCCCGGAGTGAGACTTGTAACTAGTAAGGAAGAATACGGTAATAAACAATTATGTCAAATAATAGTTAATCGGCATGATTTCATTCGAGAAGCTTTAATACCTTTTCTTAATTCGCTGAATTGTCAAACAAAGAAGAAAAAGGATTTTGAAGATTGAACTAGTATCTTGATTCTTAAAGATAAAGGATTTCAATATATAGATGTCGGTTTAAGACTAATAGAGTTAATCATTAGCTAAATGAATAACCGTAGATTATCTAGCTCCGAGGTAGCAATAGTAGATAGAGAATTTTTATATAAAGAGATTAACCTTATGTTAAATAAACCTTCTAACTTAGAAATTAGAAACGGTAACACTAGGGTAATAACACAAAACAGGTTTATTAATAGAGCGGAAGCTAATGTAATACAGCTTATAAAAGATAATGGGGAAGTAGTAAAAACATTTTATACCTATAAAGATTGTGCTGAATATTTGGAGGTGTCTTTACAAACTATTCCCAATAGAATTAATATAAATAGTCTATTTAAATTTAAAGATAAATTATATACTCTTAAAAAGGTAGAATAGACCGATTAAAACTCTTTTTTATTTTTTTGCTTAGATTTAAGTAGTGCTGTATGCAACATAAAATAAAATAACGTACATTTAGTCATTTTCGTATCCAGCACGGTTCGATTCTGATCTAATTCGTTATAATATTAGTAAAGTAATACAATAATATAAGTAATTTAAACAAAAGTCTTGCAGGGTAAGACACTTTCTACAATTATTAAAAGGAAAAGTATCCATTGGTAAGGTAATGTATTTGCTATATACTGTGCTATATGCACTTAGGCGTTCGATTCGCTTCTTTTCCGTTATAAGATTATTTCCTTATTTTTTATCGGAATACTCTATGAAAAATACAAGAGAGATATTATGGAGTAATAGGATTTGTTGTTGCGTAAGGTTGCTTTTATATATTCTAGGCTAAAGATAAAAATAACAAAACAGGATGATTTGTTAAGGCTTATTTAAAAATACAATTAGATTGTAAAGATAAAGACTTGTTATTCTTGATTAAATCTTATTTTAATGAAAACTATATACCGTAGCTAAGCGTGAAGCCGAAAAAAAAAATAAAACTATTGTCTATATCAAGTTTATGGTTTTGATATTCTAATTCCTTATTTTGATAAATATTATTTATTAACGCAGTGTACGTAGCAGAAGGAAGTAAGGGGGGGGGGGTAAGGGTAGGCAGAAGCCGATCTAAAAAGTTATGATATGAAAATGCCTTTATGTATAAAAATAAATATTTACTTCTTTAATTTAAATATAATATGGTTAGAACTTTTAGTAAATATAAGAAGAAGAATTCGTGTTTTCTATACTTAGGTGTTCTTTATCGAGATATACTAGTATAAAACATGCCTCTATAGCTCAACGGTAGAGCATGATACTGTTAATATCATGATAGACGTTCGATTCGTCTTAGGGGCTTTTAAATCAGTTTGAAACTGTTTTCTCCTTATTACTTTTATAAATATGTTTTATTTAATTTTGAGTTTATTTCTTAATAGAACTTTATATTTTTTAGATGGTTTTAAATTATCTTCAAATCAATATATTAAATTTTTACAATTATTAATACTTTTCTTATTATTAAATAGATAGAATTCTAATTAATAATATTCTATTATCCTTAGATGATACTAGAAAAAATGTTTCTAATATTATTCAAGGAGGTAGCAACAAAGTTAATAGGTATGCCACTAAAATATTAGGACCTAATATAGAGATTGACGGTGCCTGGTGTATCAGAAGAAGTCGGTAAAGCTAAAGGTAAATCTAGTAAACCTCCTGGACAAAAGGGAGGTATATTATTAAGTTATGCGGGTGCGGCTGGTGCAATACATGTAGGAACTAGTGTTGTTAATAAAGTGATAAATATTAACTATAATCCGAGTAAATAATAGTAATTCCAATATTAAAGGTGCAAATAAATTATTAGATGTTACCTTTAATTTGTAGTAGGAGGCTGCTTCGCTGTGAATTAAAGGTTTTAGAGTTAACTATGAATACTTAGATATCTACGTCTATATTTTGAAAATTTATATTATTTATTCTGATTTTATTTTAATTAGAATACAAGAATTCTTTAGGTGATAAATTGAAAGGTTATTGAATAAAAACTAAGAATATTTATATTCATTGTACTATTTATATCCTTAGCTTTGGAATGTCATTTTATTACAGAATTATAGGATACTAGGGTGAAATTTCTAGATTTACACTTAAAGAAATAATTTATTGAAAGAAAGTAAAAAAAAATAAATTAATGTTCTTTTATAAACAAACCCCTTGAGGTAAAGTATAATGTTAAATTATAGACGTTCGATTCGTCTTAGGGGCTTTTAAATAAATGTTTAAAACTGTATTTTATCTATTACTTATATAAATGACTAAGACAATAAGAAGTAATTTTCAAGATCATCCTTTCCATTTAGTATCACCTTCACCGTGACCTTTATATACAAGTATATCTTTATTTACTTTAACAGTAAATGCTGCATTATCTATGCACTTATTTAATAACAGTCATATATTTTTCTACGTAGCATTAGCTACAGTAGTTGCATCTATGACTATGTGATTTAGAGATATAATCTCTGAAGGTAAACCTAATATAAATCATTATAATTTAAATATAGCGAGAGCTATTACAACTGATAACATAAACAGTTCATTAATTCAATATAAAAATAACCATAATACTACAGTTTTCAATAAAGAAAATGAGTTAGGTCATTATTTAGCTGGTCTTTTAGAAGGAGATGGCCATATTTCATTACCTTATTTAGGTAGTACTACGTTAAATAGAATACTTAATCCTAGAATAGTATTTACTTCACATAAAAATAATTTAGGTATGTATACTTTTCTTCAATCAGAATTAGGTAATATAGGACGTTTTCAATCTACAGGTGATAATATAATACGTTATATTATTGGAGATATGAAAGGTATAATTTATATTATAAATTTAATACATGGTAAGTTAAGAACACCTAAAAATAAAAGGTTTAATGAGATGATAAAATTTATTAATACTAAATATGATTTAAATATATCTGAAAGCTATTTAGATAATAGTACTTATCTAGAAAATAGCTGACTATCAGGCTTTACAGAAGCAGATGGTCATTTTGGTATAAAGTATGTAGATAAAAGAGAAAAATCTGAAATGAAAAGATCTAGAAGTGAAAGTATTTCACTTAAGTTCAGATTAGATCAACGTGCATATGATAAATATACATCTACTAGTATGAAACCTATTATGGAAGAATTAGCTTCAACTTTATCTTGTAATTTAATTACATATAAAAATAAAACAGGTGAAGTTTTATCTATATATGTTTCTTCTTTTGATAATATTAAAACCATTATTAATTATTTCGATAAATATACTTTAATAGGGGATAAGCTTAATGATTATTATAAATGAAAAATTGTTTATAATATGATAAGATCTAAAGAACATCTTACGAAAGAAGGAAGATTAAAAATTAGAGATTTAATAAATAAATTATAATGATGTATGTGCCTTCTTTAAATTTAACTAATTGCTGGAAAACCCTTGTTTAAGGAAAATCAGCAGGGAACTATAAGATCGATAAATATCTATAGTACCTTCAGAGACTAGACGTTAAAAGTTAATACGTTTCTAACCAATTAATTAAGATATAGTCCAACAAATATAGAAATATATTTTAAAATTACGACATACTTAGGTAATCATACTCTTGCAGTACAAAAAGGGTTAAACTTAGGTGTTATACTATTTATAGTTTCTGAAGCTTGTTTTTTCGTAGCTATATTCTGAGCATTCTACCATAAAAAAGCATTGTGGTTAGGAACCAAACTCCGGGAAAACCCTAAAGCTCTAATAACTAAGCTAAAAATTGAAAGATTTATAGTGGCCTCATTAATAATTGAGGGTATAGTAATATCATTAGAGATTCTTGATTTAACCCTAGGAATGGGCTACCGCGGATCTAAATCAGATAGTTATATATCTGTAAAAGAGCAACGAGCAGACGGTTCCTCAATATTTATAAAATATTGTAAGGTGTGCTCTATGTGCCAGGGAAACTTGGTTTTAAAAAATTCTATATGAGATATTAATACTATACTTAGTCTATCAAAAAAATATAGTAATTTGCTTAACAAAGGGAGCAAATTAAAAAGAAAAAATATTCTATATTTAAATAATATTCAAAAACATTCTTACTCTACTCAAACTACATTATTTCAGTCTTCCTATTCTATATTAAATCCTTATTATGTAACAGGGTTTACCGAAGGAGAAGGGTGTTTTTTTATAGGTGTTAATTCTGATTCTAATTATAAAACAGGTTATAGAGTAAAAGCTATATTTCAGATAGGTCTTCACATAAAAGATATAGCCTTATTACAAAATATTCAATTGTTTTTTGGTTTAGGTAAAATCACGAAGCTAGGATCCGAATCTGTTCAATATAGAGTATCTAGCTTAGAAGATTTAAATTTTATAATTAATCATTTCGATAATTATCCTTTATTAACACGTAAACATTCGGATTATTTACTTTTTAAAGAAGTAATAAATTTAATGAAAGAAGGTAAACATCTTACTTTAGAAGGTTTAAATAGAGTTATTTCTATTAAAGCCTCATTAAATAGTGGAAAATTATCTAAAGAATTAAGCTTAGCTTTTCCAAAAATAGACTCGGCTTTAAAACCAAGAACTTTAAAAAGTAAATTACAAGATTTACATTGATTAGCTGGTTTTACTGATGCTGAAGGGTGTTTCTTTATAGCTTTAAAAAAATCAGTCGGGAATAAATTAGGTGAAACAGTATGATTAAGATTTATTTTAACTCAACATAATAAAGATAAAGAACTATTAGAAAGTTTAATATCTACATTAAATTGTGGTAGACTTATATTGAAATTAGGGTATGGAGAGTTTATAGTTGAAAAATTTACAGATATTAGTGAGAAAATTATCCCTATTTTTGATAAATTTCAATTACAAGGTCACAAATTAAAAAATTACGAAGATTTTAAACAAGCGGCTTTACTTATAAAAAATAAAGCCCATTTAACTAGAGAAGGGTTGGATGAAATAAAAAAGATAAAAGGTAGAATGAATAAAAATAGAGTATAGTACTAATATAAAAATTTTTTAAATTAAAACGTCGCTTGCGTTATAAAAATGAGTGCTTTAACACCTACTGTAGAATTAGGTGCTCAATGACCACCTATGGGTATAGAGCCTGTAAATCCTTTTGAATTACCTTTATTAAACACGGTAATATTATTATCTAGTGGTGCAACTATAACATACGCGCATCACAGTTTAATTAAAGGAGAAAGATCAGGTGCTATATACGGTACAATATTTACAGTATTATTAGCAATAATCTTCACTTGCTTTCAAGGAATAGAGTATAACGTATCATCATTCACAATAAGTGACGGTGTATTTGGTACATGTTTCTTCTTCGGTACTGGGTTCCACGGATTCCACGTTATCGTTGGAACTATATTCTTAGCTGTAGGATTATGAAGAATATTCTCATACCACTTAACAGATCATCACCACCTCGGATATGAAGGAGGTATATTATACTGACATTTTGTTGACGTTGTATGATTATTCTTATATGTTTCAATGTACTATTGAGGATCTTAATTGAAAATAATACTTATATATTAGATTATCTAAACGGATATGAGCAATATAATTTATTGCACTTTAAATTATTTAGATCTATTAGTGATAGAATAAAATAATTTATAAAGAAAAGGTTGTCATAGGTAAGACAAAAGACGTTAAGTTGAATGTTCGATTCATTCCCTTTTCGATTAGAAGAAATTGCTTCTATTTTAATAAAATATTTATCTATTTCTTAATCTATTAGATCTTTTTTTTAGACTATATTGAGTAGGCTGCGCCTACGCAAGCTCTATTTTTTAGTCTTAAATAATTATATTTTAAATGATAATCATAAGTTAAAGGGAAACTATTCGTTCGCCATACGAAATTTGTCAGTTCGATTCTGACTGGTTATAAAGAGAGTATAGTTTAAGGGTAAAACCGTAGCGTTCCATGTTACAAATCCGGGTTCGAATCTCCGGTATTCTTATAAATATATTTCATATTAAATTATAATTAAGATTGTAATTAATTTAGTTTAGTAGCCCTCTGGCTACTAAATAGTCAGCGTTAATTAATAGATTAGAATTAAAGTATGAAATATTATTATATATATATTATAATGTTTATTATTAAAATAAATAAAGACTAAGAAAGCTAAACAAGCTAAAGCTGGACCGATTCTATAAAAATTAAGAAATAAAAAGGGGTAATGCTATTCGAGGTGGATATAATTTAAAAGTTAATCTCCTGAAGCTCCCCTTGCCTTGCCATGCCGTCAAGGCAGGGCAAAGGGACAATAAATAATAATTATAAAAATAAATAATAGAGATGTTGAATAACCAAAATAAAGAGTAACAATTCTATTATATAGAATAGGTACGTAGCGTATTAAAATGACGGTATTCTAAAGTAAAAATAAAAATAAAAATATAAAATACATTTTGGTATATATATCTAAATTGATTAAAATAGAAGGTTGTATGGCAACTTAAAGTGAAAAACACAACTAGGTGTATAGGGAGGGGATAACTAATAAGGTGTAAATGCGTCTACCTTCCCCCTGTTTTATTTAACCTAGTTTACGCTAGGTTAGTAAAACTATGAAGGCCCAGAGGTAGTAATAATGTTCTATGATCTTTCGTCTCAACATAAAATAGAATAAAAAGATTTTCTATATATATTCAGCTACTAATCAGATCTTATTTACTGTGATTCAAGATAGTAAGTGGTAGTAACCAATAAGTCCTTTATAATTAAAATTGTCTTTATGATCATATTGTGCGATATGAAATTTCCTGCTGGCTTCGCAGCAGGAAAATTAGATACTTTATTTTTACCTAATAATTAGTTAATTATTGTGAATGTAAAATATTTAGACGGCAAACGGATGTAATTTAATTGTTATTTGGTAGAATAGGATTTTAAGTGTTTATATATAATAATGTTAGATTGTTTGAACTGTGAACAGTTCAAACCTAACAACCCGTGAAATTTCTGAGGACAGTTATATAAATTAATCTAAAAGCTTTGAAATATTTCTATTAAATATCTTTCCTTATTTAGGTAATTTATAAATATAAAGTATGAATAAATTCTTTTCTGTCAAAGAAGTTTTAATCTCGGGTTATACAGTACAATCTCTAGAAATATTAAGTGTAATAGCATTATTATTAAGTATAGCCGTCATAATAAATAAAAATCCTATAGGTTCATTATTCTATTTAATAGGTTTGTTTGGATCAATATCTGTATATTTGATCTTATCAGGTTTAACATTTATAGGTTTTTCCTATTTAATAGTCTATATAGGAGCAGTATATCTACATATAATTAGATTTTTTTGATCTAAAAATGCTGCGTGAGTAAAAATCTCACTCTACAAGGTAGATTTAATTAGAAAAATTTTTATTAAGAACTGGGCACAAAATTCACTATTTATTTATAACACCGAAGCTAATACAGTAAGCTGGCTTCTCTGAAGAAGGCAAGGCTACAGTTAAAAATAAACCTACTATTATTTTTATACTAAAATCAAAGTATTTATGACTTAAGTCGAACTTACAACATAAAAAGTTTTATTCTACTTATACTTGTGCTTCGCTAGAAAATACCCAGGAAAATTTTTTGAAGTGATTTTCAGGGTTTACAGATGCAGAAGGTAATTTTAATATCACTTTTTTTAAGAATAAGCTAGGTAATATATCTAGTGTGACCTTTAGATTTACAATTGAGTTGCATATTGACGATAAGAATACTTTAGATACTATAAAAGAAAAATTAAATATAGGTAATGATATTTCAGTTTACGGTAATAGTTGTAAATTCACAGTTACACACCCAAAAGATATTTGTAAATTACTAGAAATATTTGATACTTATAATTTAAATACCACAAAATATTTAGATTATTTAGATTTTAAAGAAGCTTTTAAATTTTATAATGAAACAATTAAAACCGTTTCAGATGGCGATGATAAAATGTTTAATAGATTATTAGATATTAAAAACGGAATGAATAGTAACCGTACTAATTCCCATTTTCCATTAAAATTTCGAATTGCTATCTCTGATTCTTGATTATTAGGATTAATTGAGGGAGATGGTTCATTTTATCTAGACCGAAGTAAAATAGAGCCTATCTTTTCAATCGCACAAAGTAATTTACAATCTTCTCTTCTAGAAGAGATAAAAAATTATTTAATAAATAGATTAGGGTTTGATGAATACTCCAGATTTAAATTAAATAATACATCTGTTATTAGTACAGTAAAAGGCAAAGAGGTAAATAATAGTAAATATATAAATGTGCTTAAAATAAAAAATACTAATGTTTTAATAAATTATCTAATACCTTATCTAAATAAAATGACATTTATTAGTAAAAAAGATTTAGATTATACAGATTTTAAATTAATTTGTAAAGCTGTATATAATGGTTCTTATAGAACAGAAAGTATAAAACAATTAATTATTAAACTATCTTATTCTATGAATAACTACAGATTATCTACTAATTCTGATATAAATAAATTAAAGAGTTTATCAAGTCAAGATAGAGAAAAAATAATTAATGCTAAGCCTACTATTAGACATTTATATGATGGCCGTCAATTAGATATAGTTACTGGAAAACCCATTAATAGGCGTTGAACTAATAGTATATTTAAGATTAAAAATGATCAAGGAAAAATATTATTAGCTTCAACATTAAATGATGCTGCTAAAATATTAGGTGTAGAATACAGAACAATAAATAGACATTTATCATCTTCGGAGGCTTTACAGGCTAATACTGAATATGTAGTAATAAATAATTATAAAATTAAAAGAATATCGGTGTTTAATTAATATTATTATAAAAGGAAGAGTAGTTTTGTAGCTTATTTTTACCCTGAGGGTGCTACGCAAGGATTAATAAAAATGAAAAGAATTAAATTAGAGGAAATGAAAGAAGGTTACAACCGTACAATTTCCATACTTGTAGAAAAATTAGGTGAAAACGGTTAACGATGTCCTAGTTGAAGACCGTCGGCAGTTGTAAATGTCGCTACAGACTGGTTCACCGGAGTTAGGTTGTAATACCTGTTCAAATGTACAGTCGAATTCTATAACGAAAATATCGTAAGGAGGATGGACATACTATAACTAGTATTATCTTTATATGGAGATAGAAACTCCTGGGAGTAAAAAGAATATTCCCTGAAATATAACACACATTATATTTTAGTTAATTAGAATTGATCTATTTTATTCTTATTTATATTAATGCTAATTAATATAAGAACAAGTGAATTACAAAGTAATAATGTAAATAGTATACCATTAGCTTTATTTATAACAATATTATTTAACTATGCATTATTCCACTTATTACCTTATTATATTGTTATATTAAATAGTTATATTAGTAAATTAAGTAATATATTATATTATATACGTATAAATAAATATAAGGATATATTAACCACAAGTAAAAATTTAGATCTAAATACACATAATATTATGTTTGTAACAAGTAACAGTTGAGATGGTACTATAACAGAAACAAGCCATATCTCAACAATAGGTAATATATTATATACATCTTATAGTTTGTGATTATTCCTTGTAAGTCTAATTTTATTAGTAGTAATGGTAGGAGCAATCCTTATAACAATAAAATAATAGAAAGTTATCTAGTTTTATACGACTGCCCTAGCTAACTGTAAGGAAGCTAGCCTGAATAGAGTCAAATATCCAAAAAATTTAGTTATATTGGCAAAACTTTTGTTTAGTATACTAAACATTAAAGGTTCAAATCTTTTATTTTGATCGTAAGGTTTAATATAGACTATATACATTAAAAATTAGTCTTTTTTATTAAATCTAAAAATATCCAAGAACAAATGAAACAATTCACAATTAGGATATTATTTAGCTAAATTGAAAGAGATGCTAATATATGAACTCCACGTGTGATATAATTAACTCAAGAATATAATACGCAAATTATGTTTACTTTTACCAAATACCTTTATAAATAAATAAAATTTTAGGGTGCTTCGTTTAGGAGGTTTTTACATATCTAAGTTTAAATGATTAGTAGTTATTCAGTAAATAAGAAAGATACGGGAATAGAATTAAGGATAAATTTCGTACTCCTAATATATCGAGTGATATATTAGTTAAATTATCCGTATGTTACATATATAGCTTAATTCCCATTAGACAAAAGTGATATATTTTCTATTGCTTTATTAGTAGGAATGAGAGATACCAAAGGTAATTTACAGATAGCTTTAAAGGAGTAAAGATAAAAAAAATACAAATAGTCTAAAATAAGATAAAGGCAGAATAATTTGTAGTTTCACTACTCCTCTAATTTTTATTATCCCTAATCCCTCCGGGATTCGCGCAAGCTAGGGATATGAAATTAAGAAGTAATAACCCGGAACCGAGACAAAAAAGATAGAGATACCTCTTAATTTACCCTGTTTTTAAGTGAGATATATCAGATTCCATTTTCTAGGCGAAACCTTGCAATATAAAATAGAAAATGTTAGAGTATTTGTAGTTAAAGTTAATTATAAACATTGATTGGTTAAAGATTACTTGAAAAATTCCCATTTATGAGTAGTAAGTATATTAATTATTTATATTATGTAGAAGGTTTTAAATATTTAGGTAAACGTTTGACAAATGAATAAATTATTCTAGTTCTGATTATAAAAAATAAGAACTTTAGTTTGCGTAGCCGAACAATAAGAGAACTTATTATAATGGAGAACATTTAAAAAAGTTTTACTTAAAAAGGGAGATTAACTCAATGGTAGAGTGACTGTTTTACACGCAGTAAGTTAAGAGTTCAAGTCTCTTATCTCCTATAAAAAAATTCGATTTTTTCTATTAGAATCTTCTAGATTATATTTTAAAGGATTAAGCCCTTTTTTATCATTAATATAATACATGATGATAACAAAAAATGCTTGAATAACTAAACCACGGAGTATAGTCTTAAATTTTACACTAGACATTAAATATTGTCTCCGACTATTAAAATGTAAAAATTGAGATATGGTATCTGACTTAGATATCAATCTAAGACCTTATGATGTGTTATTTAAAAGTTTATTTAGTTATAAAGTAAGTATATTAATACCGAAATATTACTAGATATAAGAAATAAGTTAATTTAAGTAAGCTATCTAAGAATTTATTTTATACAAATATATAAAATAAATATTTTTTTCTATCTATATAAATAATATAGAGGTATTTAACATAACAAATCCCTCAAATTTCACGTATGTATCCTGCTCTTTTTCCTAGCTTTTTTTGTAGGCTCCGCCTACTAAAAGGGTTTTTTTTATTTCCTTCTTTCTCTTCGTAACAGGGAGATTACGCTCTACCCCTTAAGGTTGGCTTGCTGACTGACTTCGCAGCAGAAGCAAGATATTCTTAATTTTTTTTTTAGGATAGCTTGCTATTATTTTTAATAAAAAAAAATACAAGGGCGCCCGACCTAAACGTATCCTAAACTTAATCCGGCTTAAAATTAAGGGTAAAATCGCATGTACAATCTGTTAGCCTAAAACCAGGAACGTGCTGTCGGTCGTCCATCCAACTTAGGATACTAATTAATAAGGATATGGTTATAACGTTTCCGAAAAAAATGTATGTCTTGAAAGTATCACTGTAATTGATAAAATAAGTCCACCGTAACACAGCAGTAGCTTAATACTATGAAAAAACATAGCTTAGTCTAGCGGGTTACGGCTTGAAGGCCCTTAAACCAGAATTAAGGGTTGTATATACAAAATGTTAGGCTTAAATCTCCATAGCCTCCCTTAACCTAGTTTAAGTGAATATAACGCTTAAAGTAATTTTCTACAATTTAAAACAAAACTATGAAAAATTTCAAGAAATATATATACTCTATTGGAGTACCGGTTTACGTATGGACTAGCTTATATTGTAGACATAACTAAAACTTTTATGTGTTTTATATTAAGCTTATTAACTAAGGTTTCGTTAGACATACCTAAGTTGTATTAGATCGTTAAATAAGGTATTATTGCTTAGTTTGTGTGTAACTGGTGTTTTGTATTCTGGTTGTTGTTTATTCTTAAGTATAGTCTTTATATTTCTTTCTATTATGTGTTAAGTGTTTTAAACTAGTATCGTATCTTTTTTCTTTTTAATCTTAATGAAAAATGTTTTTAAACAAATTGGGGTTATTTGCCCGTGGTTTAGTATCACACCATTAAGGTAGTAAATTGTTAGACCATTCAGAGAATTTAGAGGAATCTAAAATTAAGCTAAATAGAGATACTAAGCTAGATGAAATAGCTAATAATAAACAATTAAAGGATAATTGTTTAAATATTTTATCTAAGAAGGATTCTTGAAATGGAAAGGAAATGGCGTTATTTGAAGATAATATGTCTTTTTCAAAGAACAATTAAAAACTGCTGAATAGAAAAGGAAGGCTGTTTTAGATTCTTTAAATGCTATTCAAATAATAAACAGAATCTACAAAATAATGATAAAGATATGCTTTCTGTTACTGAGGAGATTAATAAATTATTGGATAGATTTAGTAATAGTAAGGGTGGTGGTCATAATTTTATCTCTAATTTAAATGATATATAGAACTATCTAAATAATATGACTCTTTTATAAGAAGCTTCTTTATTACATATATTATGTTAACTCATTTTAAGATATTAATAGTGTTTTTAGTAATGAAATTAATATCCATCTTTATATGCTTTTTTTAAGTTACGTAATAAATTACAAATATATTATTTCATATTAAATATATCTATATTGTTTATTCTATGTTTAGTAGCCCGGAGGGCTCGATATTAGAATAAATATTCTAGCTATATATTGTTTAAATTAGATTTGTCTAGAATATTCTTAAGAGTATTGTAGGATAATACTTTTAATATTAGAATTATAAGATGGAATTAATCTAGTGTTATGTATTTGAAAAGATTTGTACTTTATTTAAATACTAATAAACTAGTATTGTATTTTAAAGAAAAAAAATGATTATAATTATGAATACTCTGTTAGAGTTTCATAAAATAAATATTAATTTGTTCTCGTAGTTTTTAGGTAAAGGTAAAAAAGATTATATGTTAGGGCTACCAGGTCGTAGGATGAATTACCATACTTTACTGTTAGGTAGTAACTACTTACCCCTGTTTTTACTTCTTAGTTTGAAGTAAAAACTAAGAAGCGAAGGATTGCTGTGTCTTCCCTTAACCTCTCAGGTACAAAAGATATCTTTTTATTATGCGTATACTTTTTAGTTTTACCCCTCCACGAGTCCTAGCTTGCGCAAGCAGAGGGTAGTAAAAACTAAGAAGCAAAGCAGTCGGTAAAATCTCATAAAGTTTGAGTAGATAATGATATATTTACCTTTGGTGATCTTAACAAATTAAAAAGTGTAATAATTAATGCAGGTATGTTGAGATCAGGATATACTTACAGTATTTTATTTAAAGCTCGTAAAGGAGAACAATATGTAATGTTAGCTAATAGGTTATATTTTTTAACCCTGAGGATCCTTATCTTTTTTTTTATATAAGTTGAATATGTATATTGCGGATTATTTATCTAAAGTATACAAGGATTATATTCATATTTTTAATGGTAGTTGTAATGCTATTTTACTTGACTTATTGATTTTAAAAATTCCTTAACTTAACAGGTAAAGTGTATTCTTGATAAGGATATTATCAGTGTTCGATCCACTGAGGAATTATATAATATTTTAGTATTATAAAGAGAATTGGCCGAGTGGTTTAAGGCGGTAAGTTTGAGTTTTACTAGGTTAGATATAACTACATCCGTTCGAATCGGATATTCTCTGAAACTACTGATCAAACTAAAGTTTATATTATAAAAGAGTGTAGTTTAATTGGCAAAATAGGAAGCTTCAACCTTCAAATTCTTGGTTCGAATCCAAGTACTCTTGAAATTAATCAGGGGAGGGGGTTAATCAAAATTAATCTATAAACCTTCAGATATTTATAATAAATATTTACGAGCCTCCGGCTACTTTTATAAAATTTAGATATATAGAATATTAATAAATTAATAATTCACTTAAAATTTTGACTATCCAGCTTAGCAGGGCTAGTATAAACGGGAATAAAATAATAGTTCTAAGGATTGTAAGTTTTATTCTGAGATATTTAATTCGTAATAGTTACGAAATAAATGTATTTACAGAGTATCAAACATTTATTTCCATTGGTGAAGGGTTTGCAATATACCTTGTTTTACTTAATGAAGTTTTGAATGATTTACTAAGATCATATCAAAAATCCAAAAAAATTTCTAAATAAAATATTCTTTATTCAAGTTGTTATATATAACGGGTTGGAGCCGGATAGGTAAGGTGCTTCGTTTGGGACGGAGAGTAACTAGGTTCGATCCCTAGCAACCCGAAATTACGCCTAATTATAGTAGTATCAC